>NW_028185372.1:681335-728509 GCF_003343005.1 Rhea americana | reverse complement strand
GCGAGCGCCCGGCCGCCGCCGCAGCGCAGCGCGGCGCTGCCCGGGTGGCCGGTGCCTCTGCGGTGCTTTATCCGAGGGGCCGCGGCGAGCGGGGCGCGGCGCCGGCGGCGGCTCCCCCGTTCAGCCGGCGCGGCTCTGCGAGCCGTGTTTCTGAGGGCGCTTGGGCGCGTTCAAACTTTCTTTCCAGTGCTTCTGCAGTGAAGCCTGGGCCTCCTCCTGGAGCAGTTCGATGTCGAAGTCGCGGGCGTGCGTGATTTCCACGTGTACTTGGTGCTGCTCCTTCCCTTGTTTACCAAACCCACCGCAACTGGAGCCGCTCTGGATTGGGCTCACTGGGGCCGYGCTGCCCGCGGACAGTGTTGGTTCAGCGCTCGCTCTCCTTTCCAGTAACCATTTCCTTGGCTGTGGCTTAAATTCTTGGAGTTCTTGGATCCTTGGAGTAACTTCTTAGGAGGATTCATCTCTGTGAAAGCTGGCCACTTTTGCCCAGTTTTCCTTCATAATTCTTAATAATCTGGGRCAAACTGGTTCTTCTTGGTTGCTTGGTCCTCTTATAGAGTATGTTTTCCTTATCTTGTCAGTTAGYGTGGAATTTGTCACTGTGAGGACCCTGGAGAATCTGTTCAGTGTTTTTCACTGAGTCTGTGAAACCCTGATGTAGGGTTGTATCAGCCCCTTTAAGTCAACTGTGCTGTTCAAAACTCATTTCCTTATTTTGTGGTAGCAACTCTGTTTTCACATGTTAGTCCTAGCGACTTGTAGCAGTTTACTTTTTAAAAGCTTTCTGAAACTTTCTTCCTTATCCTTATCAGTGAAAAAGCATATGAACAGTAGCTACAAAGATTTCTTGGTTGTGTCAGTTGACTCCACTCAGATTTTTTTTTTTTTTTTTTTTTTGCCTTGCACAAATGTGCAAAAAGGGCTGAATTCTGTGAAGGTAAGAACTTCACTTGTTGGGCCAGATGTGCAGGTATGTTTTTTTAAATGATCTCTGAAAGATAGCCAGCATGTTTGTTTAAATGGGGAAATGATTAAAGTAGACTGAAAAGGGTACCGGTCAAAAAYATATGCAGTGCAGCAGGATATCAAGTAATAAAGTATTTTAACTTGGTTTTAACTGCAGTGGTGTCACTCTTCAAGTATGGTCCTGGTAGCTGCAGGAGGAATAACTGAGGAACTTTAAACTGGAAGATGAAGCTTTTAATGAAATATCCTGCTGTGTCAAGAGACTGCAGTCATTTGCTTTTTATGTACTACTATTGTTCTTACCTATCTTCTTGATGCACTTAATCTAGAAATTTCACAGGCTCTTGCTGTAAAAGCTTTAGATACAGAGCTGACTTCTGCCATACTGCCAAAAAATAGCAGTCATCTCCRTTTCAAAAGCTTAAAACTGAAGTCAGATGTGAGTTGTTAAGCAACAGAACCATGATACAAAGCGATATGGTAGTGTGATATACTGTAGTCCTTGCCTACAACCTTCAGAGATTCGCTGGGCACATACTTTGCCTTGTTTGCAGGGAAAGTTGTTTGAGATGTTAGGCTGCTGCTGCTCCTAGAGTAGGGCAGCAATGCAGTAAGAAAGGTGTAACAGGCACTCCTGAGTCTTTGTTAAAGCCTCGGCTTGTTTGGCCTCCAGTAGTAAATCTCCAAGTACCTGAGGGACACACTGCTAATGTTTTTTTTAAAAAAACTTTAAGCTGCTATTGCTATGGACTTTTTTTTTGCTGCTTTTAGTGTGAAGAGAAATAAGAATGCTATTCATGCTCATATGCAGCAAGATAAAAGTAAGGTGTGAACAGAAATTCTCTGTATTAAAGGAACGGAAATGACTTCTGCTGCATTTCCCCAAGCGTCTGGAAAAGCAGAGTTCTTGACATCTGACTAAATATAACCTAGTTATGCTCTGCTACATGGAACCACAGATCAATCAATGGTCTGTTAAGTGCAAGACCATAGGATGTTGATATTAATGACACACTTCCCTTCACGACAGACTTGGCTACTCTGCAGGAAATGAGGGTGAACACTAAGCTATAAAAGTCAATGTTTTGACATGTCTGATGGTAGACTGGAGATATTTACCTGTGGAAGCATAGAAAACTTAATTCRTAGTTCTTGTTTTCAACCTCTAAATATTTACTGTTTTGAAGCGTTGAGGGCTAACAAGCTGGATCATATTTTCCTTAAGTCAATCTCAATTTGAATAAAATTGAGGTGTTAAATATGCTTCAAAGCTTAATGTTGCTTTTTGTGTGTGCATTCATAAAAGTGAAATCTTCCATGTTTATTCTTCTAGGGTGTTAGTTTTTGTATTAGCCCTTAAATATTTTTAAAAACAAACTACATGGGAAGATGCAGTCCATTGCTTCTCGCTTGTGAATTCTGGAAGTCTGCTCTGTATAACTTCAGAACAGCAGTAATGATGCCTGTTTGTTGCTTTGTATAATTGGAGCTTTTTTGTGTCAGGGAAGCGATGGGGGTGAGGGATAAAGTGAGCTTGGAAAGCAGTCCTCACTGCCCCTTATGTAGTAAATGCAGTCTGCCTTGTGTACAGAATACAGATGAGAATCAGGAGCACCTAGGAGTTCATGTTCTGCTTGATGCTGCTTGTGCCTACAGTCCTAGGTATACCTCAGGACACTCCGTTTTGAGGRCAGCTTTCACAGCTCTTGTGCTTTCTCTCAAATCTTCAATTCCTCTTAGCTGATAACTACTATAACTGTTTGTTCYTTRTATTTTTTGGTACAAGATCAGATTTTGTTGTGACTGTTTTTAAAATAGTATGATCTTCTAAATTAGAATAATGGATTTGAGGTATGGTATAATGAATAAAAGTTGCAAAAGTAGACGGCTGGGCTCCGARCTGATGTAGGGGAAGCAAGGAACTGAAGTCAGAGGAGATGGACAGAACAATGCAAGGAAAGAGGAGAGATTAAAAGATGTAACAGACATGGAAAACATGTGCTATGATCTAATGGGCCACTGGATAATGGAGCCAAGAAAGGAAGGAAAAGGAGCGTTTAGAGATTATTTTCTGCACTGTTTTTATTGTAAGTGTCCCTTCTGAATTGTACRAAGTGCTAGTGTAAAATTAGGATTGTCTGATCAAGTAAGTCTTTCAGAAAATTCAAGCAAACCTGAATATGTACTTTGTGTGTTAAGCATAAGTTCAGGTATTACCTTTTCTGTATGAAATACAAGTGTAACTGTTAAACTTTTTTAAAGTTTGGGGTGTTTTTACTCAAGAATATTCATTTGTTTAAGCACCAGTACTTTGCAAATATTCTGGTATACAGTTTGATACTTAGCTTTCTTAACCATATTTTTTTATCTGTATTTCAATTGCTAGTACTATAGTGAAGTATGGTTAAATAAGAAAAAGCTGAGGTTTAGGGCAAGCCTCACCATGCTGTAGAGCTTTCTTGTGGAGATACGAGTTATGAGAACTATATTACAACATTAAAACATCTTGTATTTTCACAGCAGTGCTATCAGCTGTCAGCCTTGAAGAATGTGTTTCAGATAGTGCTCTTGAAACCTTGAATATGATAGCTGTTTCCTTCATGACTTCAATCTAATAAATTTTTTTCCTCAGTATGATTACTAAAAATACTGTTTTCCACTGTTGGAACTACCTCTAGCAGAAATGTCTAGCTATGGGCAAATGGAAGAGTTACTCTGGGCTATGGTAGGTTTTGAGTTTACAGCATGTCACCCTAATTTGCAGTAACAGACTCATTGCACAGCCTCTCTGCTGAGAGTGATAAGCAATATCCCGTATCAAWAGACCTATATAAATATTTTGTAATACTGATTCCAAAAATTCTAACATCTCTGACAAGATCAGAGCAGTCTGGATGCTAGCATGCAGGGAATGTTTTCCTTTTTTTTCCCCTCTCATTTTCCATCCATAGTTGCTTATCTCCCTGTGGAGTGGGATGTGAGGAATTTGTCTATTGTGATGAGGCTCTAGGGCAAAGTAGAGCAAGAATCACTTGGAATCCCTCTCCTGCCCTGCCTGCTAGGACCCTGTTAATACAGCATCAGTGCTATGGCTGTACTGCCTTATACTCGCTATTGTCATGTGTGTCTTCTCTTATATGCTTCAATGCTTGGAGGAAGAGTCCCTCCAGACAGATCTGGAGAGCAAATCTAGTATTTTTTCAGGGTAGAGCCGAGTGCAATCCTTTACTCAACTGTAAAATATGCAGTTGTTTCCTGCACTTGGAGACTGAATCCCTTGGGGTCAGCGCACCCAGAGTGGAAGAGRCAAGTCTTCCCCTATGGCCAGTTTCTTGACCATGGTATTTTTCCCCATATTGAAGCGAGTCTGCTCAGTGTGGCTTTTCCTCTCCCTTCCTGGAGCAGTGGAGATGACAGGTACTTTAGGGCTGTCGTCATGCTATCCACTGCRGTTGGCTTGGGCTAAAAGGATGGTGCATGATAAATCAGTATGGTGTGACATATTGTCAAAATGCAGTTTTGTATGACTTTGTGATTCTGTGCAGTTAGAATTGATAATTGTTGTCTACCACTGTTTACTAAGGTGTCCTGGAAAAAAGCATATAGTACAAAGTGCCCACCCAGGTGGGAAGCTGTCTCCAAGTAAGTTACTAAAAGCTTTAGCAAAATAGAGATCTTTGTTCCTGTTGGTCCTGAATCAATTCAAACTTAACTTTCCTCTTTTGAGTGGTGTCTGGCTCTCTGCTTGTAGACATTGCTTATGATAGGGTTTCCGGTGTATCTTGAGTAAGAAGTGTGAAGTACCAAGTGGCAGCTTAGGACGCTGAGAAAGGAGAAGCTACAGATGAAGGATCTAGAGATGCACATGGTTTTTGATGACTGTCTTAGATARCAAGTGTTTACATGCTTAACTTCAAATGGTCAAAGGGTGAAGTTTCCTGAGGATTAAGGTGGTCTRATAGTTTGCTGTTGAAAGGGACAGACTTGCTCCTGCTGCTTAYGCTGCAGCTATTCTGTGCTTGAGTGACCTGTTGATGAGTCAGTTCTGTTACCAATAGGCTATAACAAAACCAAAGCCTAAACTAGCAGAASTAAAAGTTTCCAGCAGATCTTATGAACTGAATTACCCCAGCATGCAGCCAGACAAATTTGTGTGCGAGCAGGTGGTGTGGTGGGTACAAACTTCATGACTGTAGCCATGAAGYTGGTGTTGAGGAGCATCCAGCTTAGAGGCAGCAGGCTCTCAAGTCAGTCTGGAGACATATATTGTTCAATACTGAAATACTGTAGAAAAAATAAAGATGGAGTAGTGGGTAAAGAAGTACTAGCTGAACCTTTGGGTTTCCAYATAACTTGTATTGACAAATGGAGAGTTAACATCTTTTCACTGTAATGATCTTGACTTTCTCTCTTAAATGGACAAATACAAATGTAATAYTTGTAGAATTGTAAACATTAACACTTTTTTATCTTTACTTGGAAAATGAGTTCAGTGAAATGGATTCTTCAGCAATGTYCAGCTGTTCATTGCTTGCATTCTAACTATCTCTAGTGAATATGCAAGAAAGCTGTGTTTAAAATATTTACACTGTTACGGGAATATAAATGTTGACTTTCAAATAGAATTCATGCTGCTGAAGGCTCAACTGTTTGAAACTGTTGTATATTACAGGAATTCTCCTTCAGACAGTGAAATTAGCTGTTGTTGTGTATTAATCATACAATTAAGATCTTTATTCTGCTATGGCACTATTTACTTAAAAATCCTAACTTTTTCCGGGGAATACCAATTTAATGTTTAACCAAAACATTAAAAAATTATTTAAAATGGTTTATTTCTATGGTACTGTTATGGAAAATTTCAGTTCATTTTAACACACAGAAGTATATTCAAAGAACTTCCTTGGTAGCATCAGCTATTTTTCTGCTAGCACYTGTTGGCAGGCTCTGCTGAGTAAAATGATACTTAATTTTATTCTTATATCAATATGAGTAATATATGTGTACATAGTAGTAAGAATCTCTTATGGTATCTGCCAAAGTAAAGGCTTAATAGGAAATAGTGTACTACTTTGCTATTTTGCAGCAATGATAGTATGTGGCTTGTGCATGAAGAGTGTTGTATTTGGTTGTACATAAAYAGTGACAATAGAAGGCATAGCTATAAAGGCATTAGTAAACCCAGAGTTTGGCTTAAAGCTACCAGTGACAAAGRTGTAACACTGGGGAAAACTTGCATTTATTTCTCCTCTGAGTGCTGCAGTGTTTGATGCTAGCTGTGGTGGTGTGGGGTTTTTTGTTTAGTAACTTCTTTAGCTGAAAACCATGAACTTTGCTTTAAGTTACTTGTATAAGATCCAGACTTAGAAGTCAAAGGCAGCAACTTGTGTTTTGTTTTCTGTATTAGCTGCCAAATGTAGTTGCAGATTTCTTCAGGACATSACTGCTTTCATTTTAGAACTGCTACCTGTTTTCCAGCAATCCTGGAAGTCTCTGCTTTCACGCCACAGTCTCCTTAGTGTTGCTGCACAGCCGTAAAACTTTGGATCCTCAGAGTTTTGAGAACAACAAGTGATATGAATGGCACAGGGAATATATTTTTATGCTGCCAGGGATTTTTGTTTCTCTGTATTTAATCCACTGGAACTGCTGTTGCTCAAGTCTACTTTTGATAGCTTACATTGATTTACAATATTTGAGTTTAGATGCTGGTCACAAACTAGTTTTAGTTGTCTTACTGCTGTGGCCTCAGGGTAGCGGGATGTTTCCAGTTAACTAATAGTTTTCCACAAAAACTAATGCATGTGAAGTGATCCTCACTTGGAGGAGGAAGTTCAGAACTGGCTGAGCAGGAAGGGTGTAGCATGTCCTCTAATAGTTTTAGTCTTTCAACTGGAGGTTTTGCCTTAATTGTCAGTGCCATAAACCTACAATAACTGATACTGAGAGTTTAATAGTTTTTGTGCAGCTTGAGTCCAGTAGCAAGTATGTCCTGTGACTTATTTTACCTCTTGACTTTGAGATTCTGAAATCCTTTTCCATGTGGTCTTAGTATTGCTGTTTAAGTAACTTGCATACTTTGATTGGAATAATACATAATATAAGAAAATTAGAAACATAATGAAGTGCAAAGCTTTAAAAATTGTGAAAGGTTTATTAGAAACATGTCAAGTCATATCTTTGAGCTGTGTGGAGAAGCTTATAAATGAGCTTTGGGACTTGAAAGTGTAACTGACTTTAAGCTGATCCATTTACTTGTACTAAAGGAGCAAAGTAGCATCTGTAATGCTTTTATTTCTGTCTGTTATGTATGCAAACAATGCGTTTCCTATTTTTGTGTTCAGAACTGTATGACTTATGGGTGTCAAAACATTAATTATTTAGCTGTAGACTACTGACCTTAAGTGATTATCTGCTTGGAGTAGGAAAGGAGCATACTGGAAACTGAAGTAACTCATGAATTTAAATGTTCCTATTTGCTAGAATATGAGGAATTTGAGAGGCTGTTAGTACAGGAATGTTATTTACAGTATGTGTTGGAGCAAGATCTTTGCAAATAAGTAATGACTCTCTCYCTCTCTCTAGGAAATACACATAAAGGAACCCATAGAAAAGGAAGTAAATCCTCGTTTGTTACCAGGTAACTGTTGCATATTTAGAATTAGAATTTTTTAAAAAGTAAATGCTTTTTATATATGAAAACAAACATATATTTTTTTATATATATATTTATATATATAAATATATATATATATATTTATATATATTTATATATATATATATAAAAATTAAAGAAAAACCTCTCATCTGTTTGCTTCAGCAAACTCAAGTGACATCAATGTCCTGAGTAGTAAAAAGAGTTTTGGGAGAAAGCTATGCAGGTTGAATGCATTAAATATATATATCTGCACAGAYTGTTAGAAAAATTAGTTTTCATAACTTTCTTGGAGTACAATATCTTCAGATAACCTGCATTTGGAGAACTGTGTCTATACTGTAGTCTGCTTTGCTTCTTAAAGATAAAGTCATTTTTTTCCCCCTGGAAACAGACAGATAAGTAGAAAATTGAAGTTAAGTTGCTTTGCTTTGCTTCTACTTTGAGTTATTTAGGCATTTCTATACCTCATTTACTGTTAAGATTTTTAAAATTTACATCTTTTAGATTTTTTTATAAATACTGTTAGTGCTCTGCAATTCAGGAAGGATGAGCTTACTGTTACTAACAARGTATAAGCAAAGCTTAGAATCATAGTGGTGGTGCTTTCTGCAATCTGTGTAAAAGGCGGCAAATCTAGCTGTTTAAGCTTACTAAAACTTGTCTTTGAAGTAAATACTGTATTAAACTTGAAAATCARTTTCTTTTAACTTTAAGATATATGCTTTATTGGCCAATATTTATGCAAACGTGTTTGAAGACTTAAAATGATCCTGGAATCTGTAAAAAGTAGAATCTCAGGTCAATGCTGTGGAAGAAGTAACCATGATGTATTTGTATCAATCAACTAACAAAGAGTTTGACAGTAAGGAAAATCAGGAAGGTTTTCAGCTTGTTAATTTACCATATGATCTATTCCTCAGTGGGATTTGGGCTTTTTTTGAGAAGGTGCATGTATGGTGACTCCTGATTTGTAACTCCATGCATTGTTCTTCTGCCACGTAGAGCAGGTAGTGGTATGGATGCTTCTGGTCATTGAATTTCTAATCATGTTCATTTGAACACTACAGGATAGGTTTTCAGTCCATCCTGAGTAACGATGGTAACATGAAAGGCAATCAAGATACTGATTTCAGAAGCCGTTTAGTCTTGTTCTGTAACAGATACTGCTTGACAAGCTGTCAGCAAGCTAACATTGAGTTTAAGAGGAATAGTTCAAATATGTTTTAATGCTGTCAGTTATGCTGCAAGCTAAATGTTTGTTTTTGTACAGGTGAACAGCTGCTTTGTGAAGCAAACACAGTGTACAAGTATATACAAGAAGATGGGTCAAATCGTGGCACATATGGGAAACTCATATGCACAAACTTCAAGATTGCTTTCCTTGATGAAGATTCTGCTTCAGATGATAATGTAGGAAGACAAGTCTCCTAGTTGTGACCAAACAGGCTCTGAAGATGTAGTCTCTTGTACTATATAATCCTTTTCCCTTACATAAGAAAGACTGAAAATAAATCTATAGAAAATCAAAGGCCACAGTCATGTTGATCAGTTCACATCTGCTTGGTCTATATAGATCTTTCCTCAAGCTCTAACTAACTGTTTCAGTTTGGAAAAAAAAAAAAGTGCAGGCCTATTTCGGACCTTCAAAGTTAAACGTAGTTTATAACTCTTCCTTGTGAGTTAGTAATTATATAAGGCAAAAGTTAAGAGTGGATTGATTTAAAAGTTAAATGTAAAGTTTAGTTAAACCTGTGCAACTTCTGATACTTATTATCTGGCAGCAATTACAAAAGTATGAATGCCACATGTGCTTCTAAGATTGTAAAATGTCTGTCTGACTGGACGTTGGACCCCCATCTGCAGAAGCGTTTGGGTGTTCTACAGGACTGAGTAGGTAACTGTTCAGTGGGAATACCCTAGGTAATTGTCTGTTTGCCATGTGGATTAATAAATCAGATTTATTATGTTTAAGGTCAGCTGTTGCTAACTGCAAGGACATTAGAACTTGATGCTCTTGAGCAGACAAAGTTTTTAACCCTCCTCCCCCMCTGCTTTTAGAAATGATTTGAATCTAGTTCTTTTTCTGGATGCTCAAACTGAGTTGCCCTAAAGGGGGATGGTAGTTCCACTCCTTTTTGGATGTGCTCAAGCATGCCTTACAGTCTTGTCCATTTGGGATGATACCAGAGAAGGACAGCCTACTGCATGGCTTCCAAGAACACAAAGTGGTCTTGTCAGGGAAGAATGAGAAGAATATGCTTTGAAGCACTTACCCTTAGAAACTTTTGTCAGAAGTTTAAAGCTTTGGGGGGTTGAATGTTGAAAACTGAGACTTCTGCAGCCACATAAATTTTGAGTGGGCGTTCTGGAGTTCCTTGGGACAAAGCTCTAAAGCCCTTTCCACAGATCATGAGACTTAYTCTAAACCTGGTGGTGACCTTGTTCTGTTGAATTACTAACTTGTAAATCCTGGGTTAGTAACACATCAAGTCAGCTATATTTCTGTGAACATTTAAGTGTGAGTCACTTGTCCAGAGTGGCATAGACTTGGAAATAACTTGAATAAGGTTAACTCTGCTCATAGTTGTCATCAAGTAAAACTTAATTTGTTGATGTAGTGTACATCAGTTTTCTGATAGTAAAATTAACATACTGGTTAATAACGATGGCATTATTCCAATGCATTTTTTGTTCACTGAATTTGCAGACTAATAAATTGAGGGGAGCTTTAATCACTTCAAGTTTGACAAAACAATAGACGTTAGAATTGTGTTTGTCTTTGTTTCACCTAGTGATAAATCTGACTGTTATGTTGGAATATTCTTGGGATACTTCTTGTCTTAAGAGATGTTCTATTTCCTGGCTGGTTTTCACAGCAAGGAAACTTGTAAARGGGCTTGGATTCCGTCAAATTACCATATTTCCTGTTCATTACAAGTATTCTAGTTTGAAAAGTGACCCTCAATAGAGGTATGTGCTTTGAAATTATTTGAAAAGCAAAAATTCTTAACTGCTCACCTTGCAAGCACAGTTGGAACCTTAAAATTTAAAATGCAGGCATAATTCATCTGTATTTTAACTGTTCTTCAGTGTTCTGCCTTGCTGAGTTTATAAGAAGTAAAGTTGATATACTGAACACATTGTTTACTGATAAGAAGGTGCTGCTGCTTAGTGCCATTAGACTTATGAGACTTTTTTTTTTTTCATGTTATAGGAGCCACAATTCAAAAATAAGATCGTAGGAGAAAATGACATAACCCTGCAATGTGTAGATCAAATCTATGGAGGTAGGTCTTTTTTTTTTTCTTTGTTTAACATACGAGCATTAGCAGTAGGGCATTTTTGGTCTGTATATCTATGTGGGGTTTGTTTGGTTGGTTGTGTTTTTTTTTTTTTTAAGAAAATGGTGGTTTTCATTTTTGAAACTTGGATTGGATAGTCTAGGAAAAACAGCTGCAGTTATGTATAATGATGAAATGACAAGCAAGAAATCTGTCAGAGAACTCAGTTTCATCCTTCAAGCTTGTCAAAATCTATTTTTATGGTTAAGTATCTTTCTAGGACAGATCAAAACAATTGCTTCAAAAAGTGAATTGAGCCATGATTAACAGCAAAGGAAAGTGTAATCTACAGTGTGTTTGGTTAAGAATAGTGCACAAGTTTCTTATTTATAGAAATAGTTGGAAACATTGGAATATGCGGAATAATTTAATTTGAGCAGTCACACTACAAAGTGGTTCAGGTACCAAATTCCCCCAAATACTTTTTGTTTGTCTTAAGGGACTTTGTTTTATGAGATTCTTAATGTTTTCAAAACATCAAAGGAAATTAGAAGCAAGATTTTACTTTGTAAGTAAATAGTGAACTCAGTATTTTGCTACAGRACTTAAAGGTATACCTGTATGGCTAAAAAAGTAAATGGGAAGTGGGGTAGTAATATGGAAACAGTAGGGAAGGCTTTAGTGAAAAGATGGTGTTTAGAAGAGTGTTAAGAATATTGAAATTGTGGTGTGGATTGATGGAGTGGGCTAGGGAGAGACCTGTGGAGACTAGTTACGGGATGTTGTTTGGTTTCTTGTACAGTGGCCTAGCTGCCAGCACTTTAAGATGCTAAAATGATAATTTTTTGAACAGAAGTATGTGAAGGGTTCTCTTGAAGGCATTCTGATGTGGATTTTTTAATTTAGAATGAACTCAGAGTTGTAAATTATGTTCTATTGCACAATCAAAGTTTTAGATTTACTGTGCAGTCTAAACTTGAACAGAAGTGGTCTCTGAATAGCTGATTTTCTGTAAGTTCAGTTTCTACCTTGAAGGAGGTAGATTGAGTGGGACCTTTTTGRAATGGGTGGAATACTGAGTGTATAAGCACAAGAGCTTGCCAGCCTGTATGGTAGGATGGTTGTTTTGACTTGAACTTGAATTCTTTTCTTGAGGTTCTGGAAAAGATAAAGCTATTCCTGCTTGAAAAGTGATGGCAAAGTTCTTTGTTTATTTAGACTTTTTACTTCTGCAGTTTATGATGAGAAAAAGAAACTTCTAACTGGACAACTGAGAAAATATCCAGAGAAACTAATTATCTATTGTAAAGACCTTAGAGTATTTCACTTCTGCCTCAGATACACAAAAGAAGAGGAAGTAAAAAGAGTAAGTATATTAATAAGCTTGATGTTTTGGGTGTTGATTTAACTGTAGGGATGAGGGAAGGATGGGAAGCTTGCTTTGAGAGATCCCTAAAAGTTGAAGTGTTTCCTGGTCATTCACAATGAAGAAGGAAAGCAAAAGGAGACTAGCTTATTTTTAGCTAACAGTGTTCATTAAATGTCTTTATGTGTAGCAGTTAAAAGGACTTCCAAGAGAACTGGAGCTTGGGAGCACTATATGAAATTAACCACAGCTCAAGCAAATATTTAAATCTTTTGTGTTTATTTGTGGTACTATTTTATTAGATTTTGGCCTTAACTGCTGATATATGAGCAAGGTTGTTCTTGAGAATGTGAGTTCTTTTGATAGATTAAGTGAACTCCAAGCTGGGAGGCTAATAGTTTTATTTAAATAATAAAATGCAAAATAAAAGTAGTTCCAAAAGTTGAACACATGTAATGCTTCTCATTGAGTAGCGTAGGCATAGTATTTGGCAGACAAGGGAGAAATCTAASAGTCAGTTTTCAGCTATTGGGAATAGAACCCAAATGCCTTAAAACAGTACTCATTTGTAAGACTATAAATGTCCTTTAGAAGAGACATACTTCGCTGTGTAAGAACTTAAATTTTGACCGTGAGCAAAACAAAACCTTTACTAAAGGCCTTCACCAGTATGTAACTGATGTCCAAGCTGGTACAGTGCAAACATGAAAATATTGTGGTAGCATAAATGTCTTCCTAATGAATACCTGAAAACTTTTCTGGCATTGGGAGAAGCAGATTAATGCTTGAAGTATAGTGAAGTGAAATAATACTTTAATAGTTTTACTTTTGTGCATCTTTGAGACCTCATAGATGCTTGAGTTTCTTTGAGTTCTGATATCCTAGAGAAACTTGAAAATCTTGAAGTGTCAAGATGCTTCATCTCTCTCTCTCTCTCACTTTTGTAGTTAATGTTCCTTCCTTTCTAGTGGTAGTTCTGTGCAATATACTAATGTAATAAAGATCAGATTTACAGAGGAGACATTGCTATCTTATTTTGTCAAAACCCATGGAACAGTTTTATACAAAACCCAGGAGAGATGATTAAGAAGTTATGATGTTTACATTGACGACTTATTTGTCCACATTCRAGTGCTAATTGTTGGTCCTTTCTTAGATCGTCAGTGGCATAGTTCATCACAGCCAGACACCTAAGCTGCTTAAACGCTTGTTTCTGTTCTCTTATGCATCAGCTGCCCCAAACAACACAGGTAAACATTTTTATATTTTTTAGGTTGTATTTGTTGCACACTCTTCTCTAAGCAGTCTGGAATATTTAGTATCTGAATTTTTTGCTTGTCTTATGACTCTTAACAACTTAATTTACCTCATTTTCACTTGTTATGCACCTTTAGTCTTGCTTTTAAAAATTTCTAAAAATTCTGCTGCTGATCTTTATGTACTTTAATGTAAATGGACAGAAATTGCCAAGCAAGAGTAGCATCACTGGATTAAAAACTTACTGTGGACAGTCTGAAAGATGCTTAGCCTGTGCTCCTAATCAATGTGCTTTCATATCTTAAGTCTTGTTGGTTTCTCTATTTTCTAAACTTTTTTGGAGTGAACTTCCTTCTCTTAAATGATAACTACAGTGGCATCTGTCAGAAAGGATGTCCTTTTTTTGCTCTTACTTTCAGGCAATCTGCTTCTTCCAGGCAGCTGCAAAAAAAAAAAAAGTGCTGATTTGCATAGCAAGATTCCAGTAGTGTCTGACTTCCTCACAGCTGATAGTTAAGTTATAACATTGTCTTCCCACTTGATCAAATCTCGCTGAATAACAAAATATGCTGTAAAATTTAAAAGTTTTGTCAGTGCATTTTCTAGCACTTCATAGTTCTGAATTCAGCTGTRGTGGTAGTGCTATCTTAAATTATGATTCTGATTCTTGGTGCAACAAAAACACTTCTGCCTTTCACAGGGGAAGTTTTGAGGTACCCAAAGTATTAATCATATTTCATAGAATCATAAAATTCTTGAGATTAGAGGGGACCTCTGAAGATTGTCTAGTTCAACACCCCTGCTCAGAGCAGGGTCAACTAGAGCAGGTTTACCAGGGTTGTGACCAGTTAAGGTTTGAATATCTAAGGATGGAGACTCTACAGCCTGTTTCAGTGTTTGATGTCTTCACAGTGGAAAGTGTGTGTAGTGTGTGGGTGGGTTTTTTTATGTTTAAATGATACTTTCTTTATTTCAATTTGTGCCCATTGTCTCTTGCCCACTCATTGGATACCACTGAGAGTCTGGCTCAGTCGTCTTTACTCCCCTCTATGAGTTACTTAAGCACATTGATAAGATGGTCCTGAACCACCTTAAGGCTAAGCAGTCTCAGCTTGCTTGGCCTCTCATCATTGTCAGATGCTCCAAGCCCTTCATCTTAATGGGCCTTTGCTGGACTTACTTCAGTCAGCCCATGCCTGTCTTGTTACAGGGCTGGGCTCGCTAGTACAGTACCCYGTATGTGGTCTCACCAGTGCTGAGCAGAGGTGAAGAATGTCTTCCTCAACCTGCTGGCAATGCTTTTCCTAATGCAGATGAAGAGTGTGTTGGTTGCCTGTGCTGCAAGGGCATATTGCTAGCTCAAGGTAGAGCTTCAGCTGTAACTGGTGTTCAGTTTGAAAAACCTCAGGAAGATAGTAAGCTTTTTCCAGGCRGAGACTAAGAAAATGGAGAAGCCTAGTCTCCATAGCAACATYGAAGCATTGTGCCAAATTCTTTCGTATTTTAAATCTTCCATAATAAATGCCTACTTCTTACTCTTTGAGCTTTCTACAGAACAAACCAAGTCGATTTCAAAAACTGATCTTGTCTCTTATAGTCTATCCTTCAGATCTTAACTTGTCCCTTACAACCTGGCAACATCATTCTGTATTTCCAGCTGTACATTCTTCATCTGCCATATCTTCTCACTGTGGAAAGTTTAAACTTGCCATTGTATCTTCTGTAGAAACTTTATCTCTATTTTTTTCAGCACCAGCTGGTACTATAGAATGCTTAATTATGATCAGTATCTAAAGTTATTGTCTTTACTTCATGAATTATATGGTTTTGATATGTGTAGATAAATTAACCTGATGTTGTAATTGAAATAGCTAAATGGAAATACAGGGGAAAATCTCAGCTGAGAAGACTGRGACCTTAATCAATTTTCCATTCTTATCTTATCTGAAGTGTTCTGTTCAGTGCAGAACTCTTATCCATGATGAAAGAATGAGCATTAAATAAAATGGGATATCTGAATTGCAGAGAGACTTCTGGTATGATTTCCAGTTTCGTCCTTAAGTGTGTGTAATTGGGCAGCTGTCAGCTACACCAGTGTACAAAGCTATTTGCTTCCATCTGATCTCTTCTGATGTTCTCTATCAACTATTGCTTCAGCTAATAACTTCAAGAAAAGCTTCTCCTACAGACACTAACTCGGCCTTATGAAACTTCYACAGTTCTTCACATCTAGCCTAAAACGCGACATATTATACAGCAATGTGGTGTACAAACATGTATTATGTTAGGCTCAAGACTCTGTGTACACAGGAATTTGTTTACTCACTTAAGTGAAGTAGTTACTTTTCGTTAGGAATACATTCATGTTAGCAAGTAACTAATACTCTGCAAAACTAACATAACTGATACCTGACAGATGGAAGAAACCAAACTATGATGTTTGATACTCTTGAGGACTGGCGTGATGAATTGGAACGGACTAAAGGGAATGTGAAATATAAAGCAGTAGTCACCAATGAAGGCTACAGAGTGTCCGAAAAGTAAGCTTGCACTGACTAATAGTAAACTTTTGGCGGGGGTGTGTGTGTGTATATATATAGCTCTGTAGTATTTGTAGAAATTAATACTTAGCATTTAAGGTARTACTATACTCGATTGTGGAGTCTGATTTCCACTCTTTTTTTAATAGAAAAACTTGGTTTGAGACCTCAGGAGGTAATCTTCTCCACTCCCCTGCTCAAGCTAGGCTAACTTCAATATTAGATTAGATTGCTCAGGGTCTTGGTCAGTTGAGTTTTGAGCATCTTCAAGGTTGGAGAATACCACCTTAAGTGGCACAGGAAATATGTGGGTCTATGAGGCACACTGTGACATTGGTTATTAGTCAGGGAGAATTTTTGCTGTATTTTTACTGTAATAAAATTCCAAGTTACATGCAGCTGAGTTACTTTCAGTAAAAGTTTTTTAAAAATGATATGAGTAACTGGTTTAAGAYATATCTGCAAAAGACCAAATGGAAGTTATATTGCATCTTCTTTAGTGGAGTAGTAGAGATGTATAGTTCTGCCACTTTCACTAAGTGGTATCAGTGATCTTAGAGGTATACAAAGCTTTGTGTAGTACATATGTTTAATAACCAATTCTGAAAGGCTTTACAGACCTTCAAAATAAAGTTTCAAAATAGAACTAAATTTTAACTATTCATTCTACACCTGTATTGAGACATCCAAACTGAGGTGAAGTATATAGTTGTTTCTGCGGGCCTTAAGCATGGGTAGTGCTGGCTAATAATGGGAACTGAGTTAAACTAAATGATATCCTTTAATTTTGATGCAAATTACTTTACAAGGGATGGAAACAAAATTGATTATCTGATATTATAAGGATATCTTTAAAACTACTTTGGTTCTCTGAGGCTCTTAGTAGTTTCAAAGATCAGTCTCAGACATTAGTTAAATGTGGGACTTAATTGCAGCATTGGAAAGGCAGGGGAGTTGCAGTGAAAATAATGAACAGCTCAAGATTGGAGGAAAAAACCTTACCTAACTGAAAATAGAGGGAGGGTTTTGAAGATGACGTTACTGTGTGGGAAAGATTTTTTTGTAGCTATAAGACTGAATAATATAATTAGCATGTGGGTTAGAGCACTCACAATCATTAAAACGAGCACAAAAACTGTTCTTTGTTCAGCTSTTATTTAAAAGCTTTTTGTCATTTTAGGTTGCCTTTGTATTTTGTTGTTCCCATATGTGTGTCTGAAGAGAGTATCTTGAAGTTCCAAGGCAGAGGCATTCCTGTAAGTATACATGAATTATTGAAGGATAACAAATGTTACAGAGAAAGCAAAACTATCTGCTATTTTAGATGTTACTGTGTTYTAACTTCAGAATTTGTTTTTAACAGTTGACACAGTACACTGCATCTGTAGAAGGAGAAATAAGTGTTGGAAGGAGAGGCACACAAAGCTTCCTTGTGTTCCCCTAAACAGTGTAAAGCAAAATACATGGCTTATTGGTTCACAGCCTCTATCTGATGATGAAATGTCTRATGTCCTGTAGTTGCACATGCTACTAGTATGTCTTTCCATCTATTTTTCATGAGACTGAGTATCTGACTAACATCTAGGTGGTGCAGGATGTAGGGTTTAATGCTGTTTTAGTAAGCTGAAGACTATACCTGCGCAGATCTAGATGAATGCCTCCAATTAGCTAGCTTGGATATCAGTAATAGTTTGGCTGTGATGATGCAATATTCTTGCAAAGCCAAGTAGCCTAACTGAAAAACTAGTTCTACCAGTCTTGATGGAAAATGAAATTAAATATGCTGTTCTGCTGTCTGTAGCAAGGTGGCTTTGACTTCCTATGTAGCACTGCAGTTTAAGAACTGGTAAGACAATGTAGAAACAAGGATCAAACAAGTATCATTTATGAGATCTTACCTTAGTTGGTGAGCGTGTATCAAATTTGCAAATGCCAAAACAATGTGCTTTTCAGGCTCTTAAAATAATTGGTCCGCGGTGGAGATACTGCTGCATTGTCTTGCCTAATTTGCTGCTTCAGACAGTGCAGTTCAAAGTAGTTTGACTTGTTCTCAAATAGTCAACATGACAGCTTACAGTGGCTGTCCTGTAGAGTGTGTGATTTCTTTGGTGTTTGTTTTATTTTTTYTCTTCTCTCCTCTGCCACTGTGTCTTGTATTGTTCAGAGGTCTTGTAGAATTTTAATTACTTCCAAATCCTTCTTGGGAAACTAGTGTCAAAAGAAGCTTGGCTATACAAAGTCTGTTTGAGATGGGGGTGGGGTGACAGTATAGCCACTTCTTCCACCCTTGATGGTGGCTGTATGATTTCTACCTCCTTCTGAGGTACATCTCTTGACTAATATAAGTTGGTAACGAAGAMCTTTAACTTCCTTACTAGATTTTTTTTTTAAAGCTGTCTCCAAGCTATAGACTAATCCTAATAGACTATAGACTAATCTGGATTCATTTCCCTTCTCTGAGTAGCCTTAGACTAAACTTAAGTCACCTATATACATCCTTGATTCTCTCCAAAAACAGTYAAAATAATTAAGTCCTAATTTGGCTTCTGTAATTTTCCCTGATGAAAGGGATACTGACTTAAAGTTTCAAAGTGAGTTTAAAGATCTGTTTGAAAGCTGCAAGCAGGAGATGTGACTCACATTCTTAGTAAGTATAAAGTAGTTGCAGGTGGTCRTTGTAGCAAGTCATTCCTCAGTCTGGTTTAGTTGTGGAGTTTTCGTTTAGTATCTTATTTCATATGCCTAGATGACACTGACTTATGCATAGTTCATATGGGAAGGCATGACAATGTCTTTTGTGAGCTATCTTGAGGCTGAAACTTAAGAACACCACCACTATGTATGTCTATGTGGAGAAACTAATAGGTACTATATAAAAGCTACTTAGAGTTGGCTTATTTTGGCACATCTCCAGCATAATTTGGCAGTAGCCATTTTGATCGACTCTTTCAYTTATGAGCAGAGTTTGGATAGTAGTGATTTAATATAATCTGATATCTTATGTTTCTCCTGTGTATGCATAAAGCTCTGCTTAAAGTTTGCAGCTGTTAACAGTGTGCTAAGGCATTCTGTTCTGATGCAAATGTATGGGTTTGCTACTGATGTGTTCACTGGATACACCAAAAATTCAACAAATGGAATGTCTCCATTCAACAAATGGAGAAATCTATTTTAAGGACTTAGTCAATCTCAGCAAATACTTTGTACAGGACAGTTGACCAATTACTACTCGATAAATGTCTTTCTGCAGATTTGGTGTTGGTCTTGCCATAATGGGGCTGCTCTTCTCAAAATGTCTGCATTTCCCAAAGAACAGGATGACAGCACTTCACAAATGCAAAAAGCCTTCTTGGATGGGTCAGTAATAGCTATTCTGTCCACAACACTTTGCTTGGTATGGACCTTGCTTCTCTTTTTCCATATATGCTATGTCTTTAAGCTTGCACGCATCAGGAAACAAGTTCTAGATCTAAAAATAGTTCTTACAGTGATACTGCTTTACGGCCTTGGCCTAACAGCATCGTTGGTCAGTCTTGCAGGACTGTCACATCACTGAAGGCTTATTTGTGAAATATGTACTAGATGAATTCGTATGTACTGTGGGTAGATGGGGGCAATTGGCTTATTKCTAGGCAAAGCAGCTCCAAGCCTTGTAGTTCTTAATTGCAGTGAAAGTATCACTAGCTGAAGGGTTCAGCTGTGTTTGCAAGTAAGTGAAGTTCAGGCTTTTCATTACTAAGCATTAACTTGCAAGCTGAGTTTTAAATCTTTCTGTAAGCTTAGCTGCTCTCTCAGAACTAGATTTTTGTGCTTGTATGATTTTATCAGAAGTGACCTAAGATGCCTGAAACAATCTAGTAGTTCACTACTGCTGCTTTCAAGTGTAATGCAGACGGGACACTGTTTCAGCTGAGTCAGTGGGCTGAGTAGAAGTCTGAAAAATGTCAAAGCTAATAAGGGAGAGAGCAGAGCTGCCTGGCTGGGAGTTGCAACAATGAGTTGCTGCTTCTTTTTCTAGCTTACCTACTTAGAGTTCTGGGGAGATTTTCTTAGCAGCAGCAAGATAGATTAATTTGGATCAGTATGTACACATCATACTGCTTCACTTATTAGCTCATTGTGCTTCAGTCTGTTGGTTGCACAAAATAGATGGTAGCTTTATTAGGCACTTAGCCTTTTCTGATTATTTTTCAAGTTAAATATACTTGCATAGGAAAGGCTTTTAACCCTTCCTGCAGATTCTCTAATATTTTCTTTTTGAAATGAGGATGTTCACATGACTTACGGCTTTTTTATAATGCTATTTCAAAATGTGAAAGTAAAAAAAAACTAGCAATAAGCTTTTGCAAGATACTAAGTGATATTCTGGGCCCTTGTCTTTGGCCATCTGAACWTACTGGCCATGTTTTTGTTACGGAGTACTAGTGGTTAACCACTAATGTTTAAAAATGTCTACAAATTGTGCATAAGGGTGTGTTAACATGTGATTGTAATGGTAATCTGAACTCTTAACCACAGAGCGTGTACCATTGGCAGCTTTTCTTGTTGAAAAGGTTTGTGTGGAGCTTGATCTTCTGGCATAAACTGCTCATTTCAGTTTGGAGCAAGTGTCATAGTTTATGAATGTTTTTTTTTTCATTTTCAAAGATCTGATGCATCCTCGAGTAGGTCTGATCAGTATTTCTAAGGTGGACTCCTGTAATTCTCACTTAAAGTAGGCTTCTGTGTTATAAGATACAGCAAACAAATTGCTTTGTCCTGTATTGGCTAAGTGCCTGCGAGGCTTCACTCTGAAGTATAAGCTAGAGCAGCTTTTCCCAAATCTTAACAATACAAAGTCATGATGACCATGGAGAGGTTTACTAAACTGATGTTCATCTGGGATGACATTTGTCAGAGTCCTTGACTCATAAACAGCTTCTGGAGTCTTAGTGAGAGGATGTTCTGGATCCAGACCAAAGGTTCCTCTAGCCTAGATTCATCTCCACCTCYCCTCCTCTTCCCTCAATCCAAGGTGAAAAATTAGCAGATATGCAGTGTAGGGAAGTACAGGGGCAGGTGTACTCTTGTTTGCATCCAAATTATTACTACTTTATTCATGTGTTTTGTGAACAGACCTGGCAACTAAGTGTCAGAATGCAATTCAGTTGGCAAAAGTCACAAATTTGAAGTATGCTGGAATGTTTGGCTGTTCTTGTCCATCCATTTTTTTCTGGATTCACCTCTGAAGACAATACATATTAAAGAAACAGTAATACAAAACTGAGTGATCTTTGTAATGTTCATAAAGCTCCACAAATATGCCCAAACATTGCATCTTTTATTTCAGTAGAACAAGTTTTGCTGCTCTTAACTGTTACAAGCTTTTAGGCAAGCTTCTTTCCAGTATTTTAAAATGCATGAAGATTAGGTTTTCAGTGTGTATATTTTAGTCTTACAGCTATTTCTAAAATCATGCATGTTATCTTTATTTCCAATGATAATAGTCATTGCTTTTATGTCTGAAGCAGAAAGCTTAATCTCTTGATAATTTGATTTAGAATCTATAAGACTATTAGTAAACCTCCCTATGAGCTCCTGAAAACGGATGACCTGTCCAGCAGCCTTCCATCTCTGCAAGATATCCAGACTGCATACATGAGATTTAAACAGCTGTTCTTGATAGGTAAGTCTAACTTTAAAGTAATCCTTAGTCTCTACAGTGACTGAGATGCAAAACAATGCTAAGTTTTGTCTCAGGAATGCAGTCCTTATCTTCGGTGTTTTGCTTTTGATTGTAGTTAAAAGCAGTCTTCTAAACATGTAACTGAAGGCTGTGCTTATTACTGGTGTGTTAATGGAGTTCTATAGTTTTCAGACTTAATGTCTTGCTAAACTGTTGCAGTAGCAGAAAGTGGCTTTTGAAGAGTTAGAGCAATTACTGAAGTTGAAATGCGAGTTATACAGTAGCTGGATTTGAACTATCATGTGCGAGATTTTCAATCTTGCCTGGTTCATTTAAATTGCATATTAAGTGTTAAGCTTGTAAGCCTTTGGGCTATGTCAAGAGTTGAGACTAAATGCTAATGGATTTTTACCATAACTCTTGTTATGAACTAGTTGCACTTTRAAACATTTGAAGTGTGAACTTGTTTAAAATTCTATCATTCTCATTGCAGTGCTAGTAACTTCTGTAAGTAAGGAGYCCTCTTGAAAGGGGTAATGATGGGAGCCATGTGCAAGTGTAATCTGGGCTTTCAAGCTCTTGTAACACCTTACCTATTTTGTTGTCATGAAACAGTACTTTGGCATTGCCTCTAGGAAGAAGAAGGTCCAACTGCATATGCACAGTGGCCTATCTTGGAAAGCAAGCCCTTTACTATATAACTCAGGTGCAAGTTGTGCTGTACCCTGTCTTGTAACATGCTGAACACTGGCCACAGTTCAGTTACGGCTGCTGATGTTGGACATGATAGCACTGATCAGCAGTGAGAAATAACTGTTGTAGCATAGCCTACGGACTGTATTTAAGTTCTGTGTGGTTCTTTTGTGGTGGAATTTAGCTGATAAGTTGATACTGATAGCAATTTAGCATGAATAACTTTTTTTGATCTTCAAATGCTACTGGTGTGTATTACTACACTAAAAGTAGGGAGGAAAAGAAAAGCTCCATCTCTGTTGTGATGTTCTTAAGCAAAATACCATGATTAAATGGTAGAACAAGCAGAAAATGCCTTTGTCTTTTAAAATTTCTAGCTGTACTTGAAGTTAACTCTGGCTGGGAAATAACTGCCAAATCAAGCAGTTCTCCATTATGGAAAAGGGCTAAAGAACACCTTAGTAAGGTGTGTGTGTGTGTGTGTGTGTGTGTGTATATATATATATATATATATATGTATGTATGTATATATATGTATATAAAATATGATTATGTGGCAGGATGGGGAACCTGATTGTCTTACAGGCAGGAAAGATGGGTCCCTTTTTCTAGATATATCATGAGGTGTAGGATGTTTCTGTTTCTGGCTTTTTTGTTTGTTTTTATGACTAAAATTGATACTATAATTTTGTCTTAGTTCAGAGTGGATAGGTGTCCTCTGAATGGTGGTGAYAAGCTGCAGAACATGAGATTGGATACAAGGAGAAATCATAACATTGAATGGAAAGAGCATAAATTGGGGAGCCTAATATGTAGTAGGCCTTTTACTTAAATGTCAGACAGTGAATTTGGGGAAGTTAGTTGGAAAAGATTGGAGAAGACCACATCTAATGAGAACAGAATGACTAGGAAACTTTGAAGATGCACTCTAACACTTAAGATGCAGAGTTCAACTAGTTTTTATGGCCAAGATGAAATGATTTGGGGAAAGAAGAATTTTAAATCTGAACAGAATGAAGGGGAATAAACAAGGAGGCAGAACAATTACAGGCACAATCCATATACACATCTGTACTTAAGGATCATAGGTGAGAGCTATAGAAAAAAACAAAGTGAGTATGTGCTGGGAGTAAATACCTGAAGCATATGGACATACTTTGGGGGGGTGAAAATAGGAAGTTACACAAAAGCATGGAGAATTGAAGCTCAAGAACAAAGAAGGGAAGTATTGTGTACCTTTAATCATGCAGTTGTAATAGAATTGTCACATTTGGGGCTTCCAGRTTGGTAGCTTACGCAGGAAAGGTGATCTAATCTGGTTTTAGTGGACCACATTAGCTTATGAAAGCCTTCCAGTTTCTGAATACTGGCTSTAATAGAAATAAGAGTAAGACTGAGACTGCACTTCCAGTTGTAAGAATCCTAATACCTAGTAAAATCCATAAATGTACCAACTTAGGTGTTATACTGGCCTCCTTATTTGTCTTGYTTCCCTCTTTTTGATGTAGTTTTCCTCTTCCGTTTTAATGAAAGCTATCTAAAAGTTTTTCCAGTTAGTCTTATACTATATAAATCTGTCTAGCTGCCTTTTAAAAACCCATTCGTGTGTCTGGCTCCCATGGCAATGACTTTCATAAAGCCCAACCTCTAGGGGTTGTATTTTATAAAATGTGTTTTAAAGTCAAGAAAAGTGGAACTCAGAAGTAAGAGTTCATCTCCTTTAAACTTCTTTTCCTGTTCCATGTTGAAAAACACACTTGGTTTGGCTACTGTGAATCTGTGGCACACTTTCTCTAAAAAGCCAATGATACTACCAAGCTTTATTGGCATTAGTAAGGTTACTTTGCTTCCTATTTGAGGCATAAACAGAGCATCCACTTCTTAAACAGTGATTACAATTGACTTCTTAGCACTGGTTGTTTCAAAATTGTTCATACTTGAAGGCTAATACAACAGATGGCTGTAATAACAGTTTAGCACTGCATTTGTGTGAACAAACCAAACTTTTGTGTTTTGTTTTATTTTTTGCAGATAACAGTACAGATTTCTGGGCTACTGATGTGAAATGGTTTTCATTGTTGGAGAGCACAAACTGGCTAGAAATTATCAGGTTTGCTACACGATTTTCTGGGTTTCAGATTATTAAATGAATTTGTAGTGGATTTTGTAGCTATTTTCTTGAAATACAAAGGCATTCTTCACTTCTAGTAAGGAAGAAAATAAGACAGACTTAACCCATTTATATCTTATTTCTGCAACTTGAACCTGTATTCTTACAGGCAGAACTGTGTTAAGCTTCCCACATTAAATATGTGAGAAGCAGCAGATTGCTCTGATTAAAACTCTTCCAGCAAACCCATTAAAGTCATAGATCCAGTAACTTTCCCACTGTTCTTAGTCACCTTCTTTCCAAACTGAAGAATCCTATTTGTTTCTTGCATGAAACCGATTTCGTGTCTCTGACTAGCCTTGCCATTCTTCTCTGTACTCCTATAATATCCTTTAGGACGGGATGAACCGCAGTACTCAAGATGTTAGCCCACCACAGATTTATAAAATGACAGTTGTTCTCAGTTTTGTCCCCTTCCTCTACTGATTGTTCCTCAAGTTCTTTTTTCTTCTCTCAGCAGTCCACAGTGAGTAAGACTTGGCATGGTATTGGCTAACTTAAGGCTTGTTATAGTGAATTATTGAAGTTATTTTTTGTCTTCAGTGTTACTTTGTACTAGCTGAATTATCTGTCAGTTTATTTTGTGATCAGCTTCCTATCAGGAAGAGCTTCTTCAGTCATCTGCAGYCAGCTTTAGTTCTTTCTATTCTAAATAACTATCAACAAATATTGCCATATTATTTGTTCCTTATTCTGAAGCTTACAAATACGCTGAATAGAGAGGTTCTAGTGAAGATTGTATGTTGAGAAAAGCAGTCATGTAGCTACAATTGTAAGTAACTAAAAGTAAATATCAGCCCAAGTTRTTGTCTTTGCTTTGTTTTGAAACTGGTCATTTCCATACTCGAATCCAGTTATTTCCTGGATCAGCCTATTCTTGGCGCACTCAGTCAGAAATGCCTCTTCAGCTAGCTTAGATGCTAGAACAAAGAATCTGACAGCTCCACACTTGTGAAATAAACTGTCAACTTCTTTTAGTGACCTAAGCAGCTGTAAAAATCCTCGTTTGTGTGCAAGCTTTTGCTGAAAATACCAACTTTATGAAAGTAGGACTAGAAACTAACTGTGTTATACATGGTTTTGTGTGATCTTTGATCCCATTTGGTCATCCTTGTTTGATAATCTTTGGAATAAATTTCATCTCCATATTTACAAGATCCAATTGCTGATTCTTCGCTCTGCCCTTCAGATGTATTTCAGGAGAAATATACTATATAGGAGATTAGAAAAATAAGTGTGGTGATCCTGACTCTTCCCAGGATAGAGATCTGGACATAACCAATGGTAACAGTTTGTGTGGTGGCCAGTACTAGTCCAGAATATAATATGATGATTGTACAGAGAACTGGAAATGCGAGGCTGATTTGCCAAGTAAAGATACCTCTTGTCTCAAAAACAAACTTTCAACTTCTCATTTATACAAGTTGAGCATGTTTTYCTAGTCATTCTGAAAGACTAGTCAAATTTCAGTGGTGTGAAGTTCCAACTCCTTTTAGGGAAAAACAAGGAGAGAAACTTAATTGTAAAGATACTATTAAAATGTCAACTTATTTTTCCCTATATCACAATAGGCGATTCTTGAAAAAAGCAATTGAAGTTGCTGAATGTCTGGAAAGACAGCATACAAATGTTCTCCTTATAGGTAAGAATTTCATGAGATTATCCTATATCTTTAAATTCTCTTTACTCTCTAAATACATAATAATAACTGATAATAACTAATAACTGACTTAAGCAGTCAGTTTAATTATGGTAGAAGCTGCTAAAATTCATAAGCATTGGTACTTTAAGTACTTAAGCCTCAAATGCTCTTGAAATTGCTTTCTCCAGTTAACTGGATAAGTATAGTCTCAGACTAAGAGGGTGTTGTGAATGTGAAAGCTGCTGATGAATTTGCATGTGAGTCATGTTACCTCTCATGCATTCTTGTCTCCTAAATCATTTTAGTAAAGGTCTCCTAGACCATTTGCTGAACTTGAAATTGTTTTTCCTTAAAGTATGAGAACTCTCTGGAAAAACGCTTTAATTTTGCTTCTAGAGACAGAGTAGTRTGTAGTGCATTTATTGAAAATACGTACATGAAATAGGATACTTTTGTATAAATCTTGAACAGTTTGTCCTGGTTTGGGAACACTAATCAGAAGGAGAAACAAACTTAATGTTAACCTTAGCCTGTTCTCAGATTACTGATATAGGCTTCCCACACACACGTACTGCCATTTGAGAAGCTTAACATGGGGAGAAGATGCTTCCCAGCAGGCATCTGAAGGATGGAGAGCACGTGTTGCCTACTGAGGCAGTTCCATTGCTGCCAACCGCTCGTTACCTCAAGTCTGTGGTGCATGTTTTGAGATACTTTAAGCCTCAGCCACACCTTGTGAGGAGGCACATGCAGGATAGGAAGGGTAGGAGTGGATCATTGGCCTGGTAGCATGGGGCAGTATGTGCCTGGTGGGAGACTAAAGGGAGCAGGGGTCAAAGTTACAGCAATCAGTATTTGCTTTTGTGTTTTTTACTGTTGAAGTGTTATCCTGGTAAAAGTGTACAAAAAACCCTTTAGTTTTTACAAAAACAAGTATTGGAAACACTTCTCTGGTATACCATTTGTAAGAAATTGTACTCTAAATGTATAGAGAAGCATACAATTTTGTTTACTTAACCAAAGCTAGCAATGCTTTTATTATGTCATTCCTAAAACTTTGGGGCAGGGAAGCAATGCAAATTTTTCTTTTCTGTAGAAGAGAGTGCTACTGATCTGTGCTGTGTAATCTCCAGTCTGGTTCAAGTGATGATGGATTCATACAGCAGAACAAAGTCAGGATTTCAGAGCCTTATTCAGAAGGAGTGGGTAACTGGAGGACATGGCTTTTTGGATCGTTGCAACCACTTGCATAAAAATGACAAAGAGGAGGTACAATTTCTTTAATTTTCTCGAATACTATTTAAGTTTGCTAAGCAGAGATCAATCCAGAAAATCTAATTTTTCTGAGGGTCTCTGTTTTGCTTCATGGGTGCATGTTGTACAGTATCACTTTTTTGTTTAGAGTTCAACTATGTCCTGGTAATTAAAAAGAAAAAAAAATTTAAATTTCCCATTCACTCTTTAGGAGTCTTTTGAAAAACTTATCTCTTGTCCTTTTGGACTTCATTAAAATGTAATGACCCATGGCGATAAGTGAATTGCACATTCTTGTTGCAGCTAGAGTTTAGTTTTATATAATATTGCTGAAACTGTTCCAGTCTCATACATCTGTGTTCTGGAAATAAATCAGATTGGTATACAGAATAAATATCGTAGCTGTAAAGTGATTATAGACGCTTTTGATCGGAACTAATCCAGCCTGCTTTGTTAACTTCAAAAGACTGCAGACTTTCAGTTTTCATAGCAAGTTAATAAGTGCAATTCAGGTTAGAAAGCATTCATCTTTTTGYGAACAACTGTTCGGGGGGAAAAAAATTGACAAGGGATAGCTCAGACTTTTTTTAGCTAAAGCTGTATACAGCAATTCTGTAGTTCACCAGAATGCTTTTGAGATTTGTATGTAGAGGTGCTAAATACTGTGAGTACATGGCTTGCATGATTAGAATACTTTTCTTGAAAGTGATGCAGTATTTTCTTTATTTAGGCTCCTGTTTTTCTGCTCCTGTTAAACTGTGTTTGGCAGTTGGTTCAACAGTATCCTCCAGCATTTGAGTTCACAGAAACTTACTTAACTGTCTTGTCAGACAGTCTTTATATACCTATTTTTAGCACTTTCTTCTTCAACTCGCAATATCAGAAAGACACTAATACGGTAAGGATTTGTTATTTTGGGGGTGCAATGCGTTGGATAGCAGTTTTGACTAAGGAGTAAGGGACACTTAAATTTACTAGCTGTACATGGATGAAGCCTTCAAGGTGAAGGCAAGCAACTTTCAATGCAGGGAGTCCATTTCAGGCCTTCTGAGTCAACATGTGATGTGGGAAATCTGATTACTTGCTTCATCCCACAAAATGGGGGTAACTGGGGAATGTATTGGCTCGAGTGTGTGGCTTTAGGCTCACATTTATTGTGTTCAGATGAAAATGAAGGTCCTTAACCTGAAAGGAATATCCTTCTGTCCTGCATAATAACTTATCTTCAACAGCCTTGTGTTAGACTCATTCTGCTCCAAAAGCAACACTTCCTGAATGCTATTTTACACTTGGTTATGTGCTTCTCTAGTCTAAGAAGCTGGAAATAGCAGAAGTGTTCTCTGCAAGGCAGCATAAAGCCTAAAAAATGCAAAGATCATTGTATCGACTAAGGTGCTGATTTTGAAATTAAAGTATAAGCAGTTATGCAGTGCTGACAGTTCAGAGAATTGGAGAAGCTTATCACACAACCCTAATACCCCTTYCTCACCCTTCCCAGCACTGGAAGAATCCCAGTTCTTCCCAATTCTTAATGTCATTTTTTTCTCAGATCACATCAGTTTGAGCCTTTGAAATGCATTCTTGCAATGATGCTGCCTAATTGTACTGTAGAAACTGAATATTGTCTTAAACGGGAAGTATCATGCAAGTGAATACAGACATGAAAGCTAGTGTTGTCCAGCTACTGAATACACAGAAATCAAAAATGTTGTTGCAACTCTGGACTCTTCTGTGGAAAAATGTTCCTTAATTTCACCTTGGCTTGGTCAGGATTCCTTTCTAGCAGCCTTAATTGTGACCTGTTTGTTTTGGCAGACTGGTGAAAGCCTCAAGACACAAAGTGGTCCTTTCAAATTTCTTACTGTGTGGGACTGGTCTGTACAGTTTGAGCCCAAGGCCCAGGCTTTGCTGAGCAACCCTCTTTATGCAGAGAAGCCAAAACCAGATAAGAGTCAACGGAAACCTACCCGATTCAAAGTAAGATATCTGCTTTACTTTTTTTTTTYTTATGATAAGAACATCTTGCAGAATTTAGTCATACTTCAAATGTACTTGCATTAGAAGCTCTGGCTCCAGGTTTTAATTGACAGAATGCACACACACCTCAGACTCTTCTGGGTCTTAAGAATGCAACTTTCACCCTTCTCAGGTTAAAAATCACTTGGTTATGCATAACCATGAATGTAGTGTTTTCTTTCACTACTTCTGTGCAAGTGTAGTRGTAACTTCTGTATGAGACTTAATATTTAGTATATTGTGGCAACTCACCTCAAAGTGATCTTTGTTCAACAAAGTACCTAATTGAAAGACATAGCAGGCTTAACTGGTTCCCTAATTTTTCTCTAAGAGTAATGGTGTGTGATTTTTAATTGCCTGGGGTAGTGATGATAATGGATGGACCATCTCATTATTGGAAAGTAGCAAAAATTCAGTAGCAAAAGCTTGTTTGTAGTAGCTTTTCTCCATTGCAATTCTCCTGTAAGAGGGGATAAATTCTGTTCTGTAGAAAGCATTCTCAGCTGACCCTGCCAGCACAATTGACAATATTATGTATAGAACCTATATGTGGTGGAAAACAACGAGAAACTCTTGGATTAAAATTCTAAATTTGCTCTTCAATTATTGTGTGACTTGCTTAAATTTGGTAATATGTAATACTTAAGTATATGCAAAGCATTTTCTTTTTTCAAAGAAAATGCTCTAATCAGCGTTACTACTTTAGTATAGTTGCATTGCATTGCAAGGAAGGTATCTTGGAATACTCTGCTTTTTGAAGTTTTTTGCTTCCCTCATGATGTTATCTAAAGTCCTGTCAATATTTATTTTGGTATATTTCTTTTTTTCCTCCTCTCTTAAAGCATCAACGGCAGCTTTCTTTGCCATTGACACAAACGAAATCTTCTCCGAAGAGAGGATTTTTCAGGGAGGAAACGGATCATTTAATTAAAAACATTCTGGGCAAAAGAATTGGCAAGTTCATAAATTCTTCAGATGAACCTCATAATAGCTTCAGAGAATTCTATGATAGCTGGCATAGTAAACCTGTTGACTATCATGGTCTTCTGTTACCTTGCATCGATGGGCCAGAAATCAAAGTCTGGGCTCAACGGTATTTACGATGGATTCCTGAAGCCCAGCTTCATGGTGGTGGCACAATAGCCACAGCTGCCAAGATTTTGGACCTGATGGAGGAAGTACAAAGCTTGCAAGTGAAAATGGATGAAGAACATAGTCAAGCTATTTCTCGAGATGTGCAAGCTGTCCCAATGCTGAGAAATTCTGCTCGTTTGTCATCCTTGTTTCCATTTGCTTTACTTCAGAGACAATCTATCAAGCCAGCTTTACCTACTAGCACTTGGAAAGACTTGGAAGATGAAGATGACTTRGTCAAGAGGGATGATGAATTTGTTGACTTAAGTGGTGATATGTCATAAAGTGTGTATATATATATTAAAGTATGATTTATGTGGCTGAGGTCTGTGCTTTAAAAGTTTTGCTATATTCTAATGTAAGAAACTTGTGCAAGCATCTGCAGCCTATTTAGTCAGTTTKTGGGGTTAAAAAAAGCTGAGTTGGAAAAAAATAGTGGCCATGATTAACTGAACACATTTTGAACTTCCATTTCACTCTAAATGTTGCAACAACACACTTCAGCATAGGTGTAATAAAAACAGAAGTCTTTGACAGAGTGGCCATATGGCCACTCTACAAAAAAAATGGATGCTTTCTGATGTAAAGGTGGAATACTAAATATGTATGCAATATTAATCATGAGGAATCTATTAGACATCAATCTTATCCTTCTTCCCCTTGAGCTAGAAATATTAAGATTGGCAGTCACTGTCACTAGGAGTTGTTAATACATCTGCATTTTTTTCCTCTTTTCACATGTGAAATAAACAGGGGAAGGTGGTAACAAAATGTGTGTACATGAGTAATCTTGTTACAGCAGAGGAATAAACCTGTTGTCACCATAAATTTTGTCTACCATGGCATGAACTAAAGTCATGCACTTGTCAACCTCATCTTCTCTGATAGTGTTCACCTCTGGCTTGCAGAACTTCACCTTGTAGTAATATGATGGCAGCTTGCATGTTCTAAGCCTCTGCATGCTTAGGCATCAGGCCCAAGGGCTTAACTACATGTTGAGCCTAACTGTGTGGCTATTGTGCTAGACTCTCTCGCTGCTTTGGTGTGTTAAGTCACAAATGTTTGCTGTTAACTGTAGGAAATGGCCTGAGACTCTGATTTGCCAGGAGTACTTTTTCTTTCTTAATGAGAGTTTCATTCTAGACTCCCAGTTTATGCCAATTGCCTTTGAGGCTTTTCGTAGCTTGCACTGAGACCCTCCACAAAGAAGGGAAAACAGTTTTGTAATCCTGCAGGGAAGTTGGATTTGCAGTCTATTGCCACTTGTTAGGAGTTGATGGTATAGCTCATGAATGTGGCTTTCATATACCATATGAACACTTGTATCCTGTTGCTGGATGTCACAGCAGTACCTCAGTGAAAAAAGCCATAGAAATGCCTGTCAACTTTTTGATCTACTGTGTGTGTATGTTCATATATAAAAATATTTTAATGCAAATAGCTGTCCTTTGTAAAGTTGAGCTTTACTCTGTCAAATGTATTTTGAGTGCTTAATTCTACAATACCACAAGAATGGATGCAAGTCATAAAATAGTTACTTTGAGAGGGTAGAAATTGAATGTTTTCTGTACTCTAGTACAAATTTAAAAATCCATGCTGGAAGACTTGGATGATAGCAAAACTGTCACTTAAATTGGATCAGCTCGTTGTAATTGGGGCTATTAAACTAGGTTAATGGTCAGTCACTGCACACTGAATTAGAGTTAATATGTATAGCAAAAACTATCTGCAGCCCTTTAAAAATAAATATTAATCTGTTAAATATGTAAAGGAGGAGGGGAGTTCAATGCAACTCAGTGCCAAACTGAAGCTTCTCAACTCTTGATTTGCCTTAAGTCTTAGTAGTGAAGAGACTATTGAAGTTAATAGCCTTTTGTTTAAAAAGGAAATGCTAGTGCTTGCATTTACTTCCATGCTACGTGTGGTCTTAAGGCTAGCACTTGCTAGAATGGGCTGTCCTGCACTTGTCCTTCAGACTTTATTGCTATGACTCAAGTGACTCATATGCAGCAATACTTTGCATGTGATATGAGCAATGTATTGTGGGGAAGAAATACTTATCATTCTAAGGTGTGTGTTTTTTTTTTAAGGCACTGCCATTGGAAAAACTGTTAAATGGATTTTTCTATACTTTTGATCAAACTTGTTGTAATGTTTCAGTCATGAAGATAATGTATTTATATTAAAGAACAGATGTTGGACATCTTATTTGTACATAAGTTATCAAAGTTTATATAGAAGAGATATATGTGGAACTGAACATGGGAACACTTGTGATGTAGAATAAATGCCATTGTTATGGGTTTTCTGCACTATGGGATTGGAAATGTACTTAATATTTTTTACTCCAGGCTTCTGTTTATACCTCCAAGTTTTTACACTGAATGCAAGCTAGAAGCTTTACAGTTCTTTTAAAAATGCTGTTATTTCTCTAGTGGGCTGTTTGGAGACTTTCAATAAAATATACTTTGACATACTTGTCTTGAAATAAGAATGTATGTTTAAGCTCATTTTTGGAAGGTGATATTCTAAATCACTGAACCTGACAGTTTGCTGTGACAGGGGTATTCTAGTTATATACTGGATATTTAAAGACTCTTTGTGGGAGGAGGCTGTGCAGAAGTCTTGGTTGTGCTGTTGGACAGGTGCTGTCAATTCAAGGAACAGACCAGGTCAGTGCAATGGAACAGATAACTGGGGGGAGCCGTCTGTTCTTAAGGTGGCCTAAAAGTCCCTGCCAAACAGCAGTTTAGGGTGGGTTTATTAAACACTGGTAATTTCAGTCTTAGCAATGTATTTGTCTAAGTGACCCCTCTGTTTGAGGGGAAGGTGTATGTTATTTCCATGCTAAACAAAATTAGATACTGCACCAGAGTATTTCTCAAACCAAATGTATTCAGCATGGACTGGGGGGGGGGGGAGGGCACAGTAAATCATGGAGTACAAATGGGAAAACAATCTCAGTTTTACTATAAACAAACTGCTGGCTTCTGCATTTAAAAACAACATTAGCAGAAATCACACATTCAAAAATCGTATCACTTTGGATATTTTTTTGAAGGGGGTGTGTGAGATTGAGGTTAAGACAAAACTGTTCTTGATGCCTACTAGAGTAATACAGTAGTAACTTATGCAGTGGCTGGGAAGTGCTGGGTCATGTTGTAGAATGAGGTGTGTCCCTGCCTCACTCATATCTTCTAAAGATCAGCGAGTGTACTTTGACTGTTTGACTTAGATTCAGGACAGCATTCACTGTGGCGAAAACGTTTGGTTATTAATGTGCACTGTAGTGGAATGTAGGGCTGTACTCTGTAAAGGTAGTCACAGCCAGCTTGGCCTCCTGATCCCTTGCTCTGAAGCTTTTTTCTATTCATGCTCAAAACATAAAGCTCTTCTAGAAGGCAGCAAAATAGCTAGCAGTAGCTGCCTTGCAATGGGTTACTTCTCTATCATTCCCTTCATCCCAGTCTTTAGCTGGAAACTTCATCTACAGTACTTACTGCTTGGTACTCACTTGAAAAGAGMTAGGTTCTGCATAAATCTCAATCTAGAAATTATGCATAATGGACTTAATTTTCTGGGACAGTGAAGAGGTGGATGAATAAATTATCTTGAGTCTTAAAACAAAATTCTGTATACAGAATCTTCCAGGATTAATTTAGGAGTGGGAGGGAGGCAAAATGCATAGCCCTTTTGATTGTCTCAGGTCCCTCATCTTGGTTCTTGCCTCAAATGTTTGCATTACTTCCATTTTTGGGAGCCTTTGGGGGCTGAAGTATTTTCAGAAAAGCACGATTGCTGACAGTACTCTAGTTGTCGGTATCTGCAGAAGGACGGAACTCTTACCTGGTGGGTGAGCAGAGTTATCTTYGGGAAGGAGTGAATTCAGAAGCTGAGAATGGCTGCTGTTTGAGCTGGAGAAACAATCTGGGGAGGGCACCTCCAAACTGAACACAGGGGGAGGAAAGATGGAGTGATTCAGGCTGCAGTAAGAGAATGTGGTGGAGATGACAAATGGCTCTAAGTCCCAAAGAGGGACAGGAGCTCAGGRGGGCTCAGGAGTTAGCTCTGACTTCTGAGAGCAGCAGCTCTGTCTTGTTAAGGAGGCTGAGAAGAGATTAATAGATGACTGCTAACTTTCTGGTAAGTGTTTCTACAGACAAGGGGTGCTTGATACTGCCACATTTTTGACTGTGGAGCCGTGTTCTCATGTGGAAACCCTGTAGAACAGTAAAATGCTGTTACTGGATTGCAGTATGTTACTTCAGTTTCAGTGGCTATGCTACTAACTAATAGATTATCAGTTTCTTCATTGCAGCAGTCTAGTAAAATGAAGTAGGTATTTCCCTTTTTTGTTGCCTGGCTGCTTAAGGCAGGTAGATAACATTTATACAGGAACTACATTYGCTAAATTGCTTTATGAACAGCAGAACTGTGAAGACTGAATTTTCTACAGCTTTTTCTCTTCTGGATATATCCCATCTTCCTGAATATCTATCTGTCTTCTGGTGTTTCCTATGCTTGCTCATCCTGAAATATCTTCAGTCCTCCCTCTCCATCTCTGCTCCACTCTCAGGCTACCTGCTGTATTAGTAGTTAATAGGTTTCTCRCTGCTGCTGGACAAGACAAACTTAGTATCTGTTCCTGAGGCTCAAAGTAAGTGGATGGGGGGGTCTGGCCAGGCCATATATTCTCCAGATGGCTTGCTGGAATTTAGTAACTTTTGATGCTTGTTTTTGTCAAATACAATCAACATTAGCTACTGGTTTCCAAAGCTTTGGTGCAGGTGGATGGACAGGAAAATAATTAGCTAAACCATGTGGTCACGAAAGAAATAAGGGGAAGAAAATGAAACCAAAGCACCTGTACTTGCAGCTCGGGCAAGATTCAAGTCCACAGTTTTCAGGCTAAGCAATGTAACTTGGCCAATATGAAAATCAGGTCATTTGGAGTCATATCAGCTATTCTGGTTTTCTATTAATGCAACAAAACTTTATTTTTTCTTCATTTTTATTAATGTCTATGCATTCTGATTTTTTCCCATTATTTTATAATACAGGAGCCAATAATCAGGCTTGGGCACCTTTGAGACTTTTAGAAATCAACCGGGATTTTTATGACTTCTGAAAGGTCACTTTTAATCCTTGTCTTATTCACATTCTGAAGGAAAACTTCAATTAGAAATAGYTAACACAGCTAAAATTAATGTAGAGTTTTGCTAATTTTGCATGTAAGTCTTAAAATATTTCGTAAGTGTTACCAAGCTGTTAAATGTCAGAGAGCCATGTGGATGAGCTAGCTAGCTAACTTTGGAGCAAGCAGGATTCATTTTCTTTTTGTCTTTCTACAGGCATTGTTCTGAAGTATGTGTATTCATGAATCTGATGACAGAGAAAAAAAAAATATGCAGAGGGTATAAATGCTCGTTGCTTCATATTTTGATGATGCAAGAAGATAGTTTAACCTTCGCTATGATCCCGATTCACAAATCAAAACAGGATGTTCCCCACTGAGCTCCTTAAGTTCTCTACACAAATGAATCCAGCTTCTTTCCTATAGGCCACTTCCTGCATCTTTCCAGTTTCCCAGCCCAGACTTTCCACTGAGTATTCACTCTTAGGAAATCTTTYTTGACATGGTTTTCTAATGGCTGTTCACTTAAGTCTGAGAAAGACTGGTTTTATACCTGCTGTCTATTCTTAGTTTCTCGTAATTCTTCCTGTTGCATTCTCTTGAGGTAGCAGAAGATTTATAAGCTGGATAAGAAGTTCTWTGGATAACTAAACACTTAACAATTAACATCCAGTCTTTCCAAAGTACAAGATCCCTCACTTCCCTTGTCAATATGGAAAATGGCAGGTCTGGTGATTAACGATAAAAAAGGTTATTTAGAATAAATAAAATCCCATTTGCAGCCTTTTACACAAATGAGAACTGTTTCAAAATAAGAAAAGGATGGTGATAACCACAAGCTAATACAACATATCTCCTGTAGCTTTCAGTAATTTGTTGCACTGAACTCTGCACTGAAGAGTTAAGAAAACTGAAGAACCCTCAGCAGGGTCAGGGTTTGCTTTTGCTTTTTGCACCTAGTCTGGTGCAACAGCAAAGGATGCACTTGCACCTCCTTCTGTGTGTTAATGTCATGTAGCCATCAGCTGATTTTATGGAAGTACATATTTTGCTTTTATGGCTTAGTTTTCTACCAGATCAGCTTGTTGATCCAAATCACCGATGGCAGTGCAAGGGAAACAACAGCAATGTACTGTTAGAAGATGTTCTTCTTAATAAGCAACCCACAGTTAAACTAGATGAGGTGCTTTGAAGTAAATCTCACTCTTCAACTACTGTGTTGAAAAAGAATGAAATCCTGGGAACCACATCTAATGTGCCTGCTAACTGAAATGTTGTAAATACACAATTTACACATGTAAATGCAGAACTTTAACTGGATATTTAACACTTCTGAAAAAAGAAATAGAACCAGCTTTGGTTTGAGGTTGCCTGTAAAAGCCTTACAAGGTGATTAAAGAATAGTTGTATGGGATCTCACCTGTTTTTTATAGTAAGAAGATAAGGTCAGCAAAATCAGCTAAGGCAATATATAGCCATGAAATATATTCTGATTATCATCWGATGATAATCAGAATATATTTCTGATGCTTTACAGACTTGTTGTTCCTCTGTCTGTAGTTTGGACTGTGAGATTTTTTGTAAATACCGTCATGCTGCCTGGGCTGTGATTAAGTAGTGTGCCACCTGCAAAGCAAACATCATGGTTTTTTAACTTGTAATCTGAAAGCAATCATTGCTCTGGAAGTAAGTTTGTATTCCTGATGCATTCCTCCTTTTCTCTTTTAAGCTTCAGTCATWCATAGCTAAGCTGACTGATTACTCRTTTTGTCCCTTTCCTACTCACTTTTGCTTAGTTTTAATGGGAGTGATGTGTTTTGCCTGCRTGCAGCCCATTATCTGTCTCAGGTGTAAGATGGAGCTCTCTCATCTGACTGAGACCCTAATTTTCAGGGGATATTTATCCATCTAATACTGGTCTGAAAGCAGTGGCCCTTCTTGTGATTGCAGTTGCAGCTGAACAGRTATCTGGCAGAGATGATGATAAAAAGGGCTAATTACTGAAATGAAATGCATTAATAGAGAAACMATTACTTAATGTCTTGATATTAAGTAGAGGCCTGTGAATACGCAAAGGCTCTGGAGTTCTGCAGGTAACAGTGGATGCTGGAAAGAGCTGAAACATAATTATCCAGACCCAGACTTAYTTAGTCAGGCAGCAGGAAATGACTGAATATAAACATTTCTTCATAAGCTTTGTATCTTATTAAAGTAACAACAGTTTTACCAGTGCTAGGTGCTGGCATTAATTTTCTTTCTAAACTGGTAGACACCCTTCCTCTTCTTGGTCATTTTTTCCTTCAGTTATCAATATACAGTGTGCTGCACACCGCAGAAGACAAATGTCTCTCCAGTGGAAACGTGCACCCACAGGGAAAAGTTGACTTATGTCTTTGTCAGAATAGTATTGCATATGGCTTAATACCCCCCTGAAAATAATTTTTTCTTTTGAAAAGTTACATTCAGTGAGCTAAATCATTTCCAAGTGTGCTGAACTGGAGTTTAAAAGGTGAATTTAATCACAGGACTGAAAAGGAGTTCTTTAGTACACTGGAGCTCAGATTATTTTTTTTAAGTGAGGAAACAATGATTAGCTGTTCTTTAGAAGGACATATGGGGAAAAATAAACATTTAAATAGTTGTGTCCTTTAACACCATTTGTTCAGCTGTGTGAGTTTACAGAAAGTTTTTAGCTGGTGGGATTTTTAGTTTGTAGTGAAATCCCTTTAGATATGGCTGAATTATAAAGGTGTAGAAAATGTATTTCATGCATCTATACTAGTTTTTGTTAAATTACCAATAGGTACCATGCAGACAGCTATACTTGTTGGAAAAACTTTGTCAGTTAAAGTCCTCCACTGATTCAGATTTCCCAGGTCTCCTGAAGTTCTACCTGGGCCTCCTGGCAGGAGGTAAGAGAACTGCATTAATAAGTGAGTAACTTGTGCTTGGCTGTCAACAAATCTTCCGTGCCGAGCTACAGAAGCCCAAGAAGTCTCCTCATGTTGGGGTAGGCAGTAGCTGTGTAACAAGACATTGGCAACTTTGATCTGGCAATTAGACCAAATTTTGAGAARTACTAGATATACAAAATTTTTTGTTCTCTGGAAAACTGGTAGCAGAAACCTCAAAAAAGGGCTTTTGGGTCAGGGTTTTGGCTGAAAGACCTGTGTTTAAAGAAATTGTCCTCAGTTGTTTGATTTATAGTGTGCTCAAAGAAGCAGGGCTGTACATTCTTGTAAATAAACCAAACTGCATCAAAGATGCTTTATTCCTTACTGGAATAACCTCCATGACTCTGAATTGGCTGACTGCCCAGTTCAAGAAAGATCCCTTTCTGCAGAAGGGAAACTGGCAAATGGAGTAGATTTAGGAATTCTGGTAGTTTTTTTTATTATTATTATTTATTTTATCAGATAAAGACATAGTAAGAAAGTTTACTTTGAAGTAATTTTGTCTGTGCATTTGTACAGTGTCAAACATAAGGAGAGATCATGATACTCCACCTAGCTAAGTAATCACTGCTGAGATTATTTCACTTCTAAAATATCTGAAACAGTTTTCAGAGCTTTTCACTTTGATTGCTAGCTAATTTTCAAAGCACCTTTACTAAACATAACAATTAGATGTTTTGTGACAATCGCACAAATTAAGTGGTATTTTCAAATCTGAACATGTTTGCTGTGCTACAATATCCTTCAGATATGCCCTTGCCAATGGAAAATGGCTAAGTAAAAATGGCATGTTCTTACTTACCAATTTTGGGCTTCCTGGGTATTCTCTGCTATATTTCCTGAAGCCAATGGCAAAAAATAAGTTCTTGTCACTGTCAGCACTCCAGACAGGGGAAAGGAGTTGTGAGTACACCTTCATATAAACCATTTGCTGAGTTTTTATTTCAGCTGCAGTAGCATAGATAATAGCAAAGTGGCCTTGCCAAGCATTAGAAATGTGTCAGAAAGCAGAAGGTTAAAAACACCTTGTCTTAATCTTATATTAACAATGACCACTGAACACATATTCAAACATGACATTCTTATCTGAGGCCAATTTACAATCCTGGGGTTGCGCAGATGAAAGTAATGCTTGGTTTCAACTGCAGGATGTTTATGACTGATACGGAAGTGCCAAGCTGGTTCTCCAGYTCCAGACTGAGTTTGCAGTTAGGAAAACACAGCCCATTTGATTTCAAGAAGAGGGAACCCCCAAAAGTTGCTTTTAAGGAGTTGTTTTTCAGAGAGGGACCAAGCTTTCAGGATAAGGAGTGCTTTCTTTTCTTTGGCATAGTGCCTAGTCCTGCACCCCTGCAGTAACATTGGCAGTGAGAGATCGCCCCTCTGGATTTAAGCCATGTCCTTGTGACTCTCACGTCAGGTACGTTTTGAGGCACAAGGCTAGTAAAAGCTTACATGTCTTCTGCCCATCTATTTGTTCTCCAGAAACAAGAACTGCATGTGGCACTTCATAAGGGTATGAACAATGAGATTATTTTTAGTTTGGGGAGATTTTTAAGGATTTWAAAAAAAATAGAATGACTTACTGAATAGTGAACAGCTAATAGATACAATAGTCATTGTTTAAACTCCTGGCAAGGAGAATTAAGCTAGTTTTGGTGCATAAGTAAACATTAGTGAAAGCCTTCAGTGAGAAAAGACCATACATGCTGAAGTAGGACACCTGTATACGGATGGTTGATTCATCGGTGTAACATATTCTGTTTTAAATATGGRAAGCTCGTACGTCACTTCTGTATCTCAGCAAGAGCAACAAGGGATTTATTTTATCTTCCAAATTTGACTTATAAACCAGATAGGGATCTGGACTAACTCTCCACGTGGGCAAAAATACTGATACATTGTGCAGCTTCTCTCTCATCCTCGCAGCTGGCCAAGGCCTCCCCTCACAGATGCATCAGCAGTGCTGGGAGATTCCTGGACCAGGCCTGGGCCTTCCTCTTACACTGCTGAATGCATCTCTGTTACCAGTCATCAGCTGAATTTCTCCACTAAATTTTTGCTTATAACTTCCATTCTGATTTGCAAATGGCACTAATTCAGGTGCTAGTCCTTTTCTCTCCCTCATCTCCAGGGAAGTCACTGGAGTCCTGAACGTCTTAATCCTGCCGTCAGTGATGTAGCTCCTCAGCATGAGTGTCAGACCAAGAGTGGCAGCTGCAGGAGGCCCAAAAGGTAGGCTGTGCTCTGCCTACCTGCAACTGAGTCTGATGGTCGCTCGCCACAAGCTGCAGTTTCTATACTAGCATGAGGCTTGGAGGCAGACCAGTATGAATGCCCTGGCCTGAAGCTGTAGTTTGACTAACAGTGGATGAATTCAAGAGAACAGCAAAACCTCTTCCAACCTGTTCAAAGGTAACGTTTGCAACAACTGAGTACCTTTCAAAACAAATCAAAATACAAAAGCCAGCAGTAACTGAACAAGCAATGTCAAAATTCTTATATACTCTCTCTCCTTTTCCTCCCAACAGTAAAAAAGTATTTGGGGGAGTTTTTCTCACAAGTGGTTTTCCAAAGCTGTTTCATGTCAGGCTCACTGCCTCTGCTGCTGCACGYCTGGGCACGCAGGGAAATGCACTAAGCTGCCGGTTCCCTCTAGAGTCAGCGAGGCCTTCATCTCCCAAGTCCCCCCTCTCCATCTGATGAAAACCCCTGGATCACGTACATATCTGGCCTGTAGGGCTTCCTTTAAACACGGAACTGCAATGCTACTGCTTGAAGTACAGCATTCCCAAATCTGCTGTTCAGAGACCCCCTCCCCTTTGAACTGATTTCCAGTTCAGAGTTTGAGGGATGGGAATGTTCAGTAAATAAATGAAGGAAGCATGTTTTACATCGGTACTCTACTCTTAAATGACAGACATGCCCTCAAAACTGGACAGGATCCCTAGAAAAACACCACATCGCTCTTGTCCAACTTTTCCAGCTGTATTTTCCATTTCTGGTGCTCTTTTTTGCTCTTTTTGGCTTCAAGAATGAAGSTTAAAGTCTCCTCTTTTCTTCCTCAACCTAATTTCTGTAAAGAAAAATTACTAAAATGAAAAAATGTCTGAATAGGTGAGACATACAAGGTTAATCATAACATTATTGCTTTGCTGTGAGTTTTCAGATAGTTCTTTGCTAGTCATGTTTCTGCTCTGTTCTAATCCACCATGATTGCTACAACTACTACWATTAAAAAACTGACACACTCTATAATCACATACCCTCCTATCTCATGATCAGATATYGTGTATCTTCTCAGTTGCCTGCAGGTAGTCTCCTTGTGCTGGGTGCTATCCGAGTACGCAGCAGGAGGCTGTACATATTTATAGGTCATTACTGAACTCCTAACAGTGCAGTCGGTATTCAACTGGAYAGTGACATTCTTTTAATACCTGGCCAGCCTCAAGGACTAGGTTGTATTTTATGTTCAAATGCTCTTCAGTCTATATAGCATGTAGGTAACATATCCTAAGTTGCCTTTGTCCCAACAATTCAAATTCTTAAGAAACTAAGAATAGAGTCTGCAGCCTAGATTTCATTTTAACGTGCTTTGTAAATCCTCTGTGAAGAGATTGCTGTTTGAACAACAGCTCTTCGCTATCAAATGCATTAATAAATRTTTACCTTGATGGTAAAGTGTTAGTGAGAAGATCCTCTAATACCAATCAGTTAGACATGATCTAGTGRTAACATTATTTTACAATATTGAAGATAGCACAGACATAATCCATGGCAGAACTTGCCCAAAGAAAATTAATTGGTATTTAACATGTTTTAAATTCGTGAGAAAATGTTTGCAGGCCAGTCTTGTCAAGCTTTCTGCTCTGCAGGCAATTGGAGGCACCTGGAGTACAGGYCACAGTAGAAAACTGCCAGAGCCTCGCAGGGTGCTGCTCTGCTGCGGAGCTCGCGGTCCCTCTTGYGAGCCCCCTTGCCCCTCCTGGGAAGGACACGGTCCTGTCGGTACGAGCCCCCACTGAACAATGTCTTTCAGAATTCTGTTTCTCACTCAGGCATAAACAAACCCAAGTTAGTTTCTAGCAGGTTGTGATGGCAAGGACTGTGCAAAGAAGTCCACAACCTAGTAAGATGCAGTGCTCTGGAGCAGTTGGGTAGAAGTGTGACATTTCACTCGATTTCATYGYTTCCTGGCTGCAAAGCCAACTTCAAAGGTAACAGATCTAGCTGGACAGATCTAGCCTGCGTTCTGTTTTGACTCTTGGGTGAATCAGGGAGATCCGTAAGCCAGAAATGCTTTACCTATGAATGCCTGGCACACAGCTTGAGCTCCCTGGATAGCAGGTATTACGGAAAGTACCATAGTTTCCATCTATGCCAAACTAAAAAACCTTCTGGCATTCACAAATTCCTAAYCAGAAACTCTCCTACACACAGTGAGTTAGATGTGATGACAACCTCCTGGCTGCCTCTGGAAGTACAAACCATCTAGTGTAAGCAGCATCTACAACCTCTGCCAGGATTAGAACAGGCATTTCAATAAACTTAGCTGATTTCTCGGGCACAAGGTAAACAGAGAACAGAGCTTTAGCCTCTTTACAACTGTATAGAGACTTGGAGAGGGCTGCTGCCAAGTATTTCTGGATTTTTCTTCCATTTCCCCTCTCCCAACCGCTCATCTACCTTTGCTGAGTTTATATGACCACTAGTTCTTGGAATCTTGTGTTTTTCTCCCTAATTGACCCCATGTCTCTGTTTGTATCACATCTACTATGTTCTAAAATTGTTTGATTCTCTTTGTGTGGCTCTTCAGTCAMAAGGAAAGGATGAAAACATACCAAAAGGAATGGACATTTATTATATACATACTCGTGAATGAACCAGAGTTCTCTCTAATTAGACAAAAAGACCCCTACTGTTCTAATCACTATTTATCTTGTGAATTATGACTCCAGAAACATTTTCTTCTCACCATCTGGCTTTACGTAATTTTTTAATGAGCTGATGAGTACATACTTTACAAGGAACAAATAGAGAAGTATTTGTTATATTAGGAACTGAAATAAAGATTTTCCAAAATTTATATSAAGTTAATTGCGTTAAACGCTGACAACATTTGACAACAAGTTGTCAAAGTACTAATGACAGGCAGTYTTGGTGATGGTTTCCTGACATGGGACTGCCACCTCATTTTACTAAATGAACATGCATGAAGAAAGCTCCACATTTTTCCTAGTGACGCTGACTGAATTGAACCACTATGTAGAAACGGAAGCATCTTTATTACAAACAGCACCTTAACTGGTACTTTTGTCCTTATGATTTCAGTATTGTAATTGTAATATTAATATTGCAAGTATGACTCTTGCTATTGAATAGTATCACTCAGATGATAGCTATACAGGGAGGAGRGTGTTATTAAAATACAAAGATTATAGGAACTAGCAATCATATGAACTCAGCAGGTGATGAGAAAATAAGAGGCTCTGGAAATACTTGATATAAAAGGAAACCTTTTTGAAATAAGCAAATGTGAATACCACCTTCGCATGCCTGCCTTTTGTTTTCCTAAAATGTCTGTCACTCTGTCTCTAAAAAACCCCACAATTTATTGTTTTTGCATACACAAAAATTAAAGGCAGCACTAAATCTTTAACTCAAAGCCCTCTGAACTTTAAAGAAATCTTTTAACTGAATTAGTGGTTGTATATGATTTTTTATGAGCTAGGCGTTAACAGCTGGCACTATGCTACTGAAAGTAATTTGCAACTTCATATTATCCTGAACCACTCTAGATCAAATATGGAATAATTCTTCATCTTTTTGAGAGGCCTAAAACATCATCCTCAAATCATCCCGAAGAAGAGGCTTAAAAAAGAGGTTTATTAGAAAATATGTATTACCAAATTTCTGCTTTGTAAAGTGATAACATAAACAATGGCTAACTATTGGGCATTAAAAGCTGTGAAAGTAGGCCTTTGCTGTACGGACAGAAAGAGCCATTTCAGTGGGTCTTTTTTACTTAGAAAAGATTTGCTGCTAGTTTTGGAAAGTTCAGTCCTAAAACCACCAACAAAATTCCAGATGGACTGAACAGCCAGTAATGGATGTATTTGGTAACCAGAACAACGGGACAAGTAAAACAGGCACAGCTGAAAGTGGAAGAGAGAAAAGGCTAGAGAATATTATGTGACCACTGCATATGAGACACAATTTCTATGGTCAGATGATAATTAATTTTAGTTTCTTTTCACTTATGGTATCACAGTCTATTCACTTCTCTTGTCCAATAATCTTTCATCTCCTCCTTCTGTCATCACTCTGTACTTCTCACCTTGATTCTTCCTGGAAGAATTTCCTGTTCTTGGAGATCACACTGATAATATTGGGCAGAACAAATCTCAAGATATTTTGTTCCTTCAAAACGATTTCTATCATTAATGTCTACTCTAGCACTTAAGCAGCATGGTCAGGAAGTTTCAAGATACGATGGTTTGGCCTTAGGAAATTCCTGTCTCCTCTGGGCTACTGTTTCCACATTTTGTACGACAGTTCACTAATGACACTATGCCTATTTGTGAGGCTGCCCTGTTGAACAGATCACTGAAATAATATAGGTTAAAAATAACCTTTYCTTTTACTGTTATTTTTAAATCATATCCTTTCAGGGATCTAGGCAACAGCTCCATCTGACACTTGTTTGTAGTRGCATAACTGGCAGTGGTGAACTCTTTCACTGAAAGGGAATGCGAAAACACAGGTAAGAACGTAAACAAGCTTTACTGGTGAAAACAGTGGATGGTGAAGCTATATCAGAGTCAGCAGCCTCTTTCTAGCTTCTGTTTCCTCTAGAAAACAGAAATTCTGTTTTCCTGCTATCAATTTCAGTCTAATCATCCTTCATGAGAGAAATCTGCCTCACAGTATCTTGTTATGATTCTGCAACAGTAAAACTAGGATTTGTCCACTACATTTTAAATTTCAGAGGATGGTACATCTATCAGAGATAGACTTTTACAAATTCTAGCCTGCTGATCCTGATATGACTGAYTGATTCTTCAACTGATAAAACAGAAAAGGTATTACTTGACATTGATTGCCCATTAAACAACSATCTGTAATATGCTGAGGGAAAAAGCCAAGTTATTGAAGAGAACTGCAATCTGAATGAGATGCTGGAAATCTCATGTTGTCAGTATTAAAATGACACATGAGAKTCTAAGCCAGAAAAATGACTGATTTCTAATGTATAAATACTGTGTCAAATATAAGGATTTTAATAAAATAAAAWAATAAACTGATAAACAAAATCTAAAATTTAATTAACCTAGAAGTGATCCTAACTTGATCACTTCTGGAATAAAAAAGTGAGCAAATCAAATATATATATATAGCTACTGCTACAAAGATATACATAGCTATTTTCACAAAATTGAAAATAGTAACTCATTTGTGTCTAAGACCCTTGAGAAGAAGACTCAAATAGAAAAATACAAATGATAATTAGGAGCTGCTAATGAACAGTCAATCAATTAAGCACCAAAATGCAGTCAAGATAAAAGACCAAACTAGTTAAAATGGCACATTAGTGTAGTGGGAAAGTGAAAATAATTGTAACAGCCTAAACAGTGCATTTTATTGTTAAGGGAGGAGAAGAAGATATTGCTTTACGTAAATCTAGGAACTGAAGAAGTTGTTACATGAGAATTTAAAAGACATGATGAGAAATCTTTGGCCAGCAGAAAGAACAGGGAGTTAAATACCACTACGGCCAAGGCAAATTCTAAAAATTGTATTACTAGAGAGAAATGTAAGAATTGTCAATACTTCAGAAAAGGCCGAAGTATTGAATAAATATCTTTGCATTTTGGGGGAATAGTTGAGTTTTATCACATGGGACAAAGATGAAATACTTTCCATTAACAGTGTACTTTAAGAAGAATTTAAACAGGAGTATAAACCTAGGTAATTTTTAATSAGCAAGCTAGGATAATTTGTATACAGGTTTTTATAAGAGCTTTTCAGAACATCTTATCTGATTAGGATTTTCGCTAAGTGTTGGAACTCTCCCAATGTTCCAAAGGACTGGAAAAAACCTAATATTGCAACAACATTAAAAGAAAGTAAAAACGATGATCACAGGTGATCAGAGGCCTGTCACCTCCACCTCGGTCCTCTGCGAAACACCTGCATGGCTCATGCAGGATCATGCTAATACAGACGTGCGTGTAATCACGGTTTCAGGAAACAAGATTCCCAGAAAAAGAGCGTTCTGGTGATGCCGTTWTTCCCCGCGGCCGCTTTACGGAGGCTCACGGAGCTCCGGCCACCGCTCTGGGGCTGCTTTTGCCTCCCGGCTGCGAGAGGCGCCGGGGAGGCCGCACGGCGGGTCCCGCCCGCCGCGTTCCGCTGCCTCCTTGGGTGTTTTCTCTCCCCCCCCC
>NW_028185372.1:676300-680100 GCF_003343005.1 Rhea americana | reverse complement strand
GATGGCTTATAAAGAGCATTTCTGTGGAGGGGGTGCTCTTGGGAGGGCATTAGCAATGTGGAAGGGATGTGTAGGGTGCAGGTGGGATGGGGGCAAGGACACTGCTGGGTCACAAGAGTGTTGTTACGGGGTTAGTTTGAGACGGATGTTTCTGGGGGTTAGTTTGAGACGGATGTTTCTGGGGATGGGGAGAGCGATGTTGCTGGAGGTAAGGGCACGTGCTGGAACAGGCTTAGTGTTTTGGGGGAGTGGAAAGGCATTGGGATTTTGGGGCAGAGGGAAGGCTGAGACTTTGAATTGCCCTTCAGATTTGGGATTTGCAGGGAGGGTCTGGTGTTTGTAGTATCTCAAGGAAGGGAACTTTGGTTTGGGGGGAAGACAGGCTGCTAGAGAGGAGGGCCRGGGCCTCCGGACAATCCTGGTGATTGACTTGGAGGCTTGAGTAGACCTGTGGTATTTATACTCCTCCTGCAACTTACTTGTGGCTCTTATGTGGGAGACTAGTCCACTTCTGCATGTTTAGTCAGACACGACTATATTGTATTTATATTCYCAAATTCTGTAAATTCTCAAATCCTATAAATTTGGATGCTTAGCAGCATTAGAGTCTTTAATAAGACTATCCAGTCTTTCAGTCAAGTTCAAGTGAAAAATGTGTTTGAACCTCTTAAAATTTGGGGTGTTATATTTGACAAAAATGAGACTTGAGTAATAAGTGGATCAAAATGTGGAAATAGCATTATTATATATTTTTTATTGAGTTTATAGCTTAACTGTGTGTCACAGAACTGTGAATAATATTCATTGAGGGAGATCTGTGTGTTGGATCTTTGCTTTCCTTGGAAGAGGTAACCAATGTAAGAAGTGTATGCACTATAGGAAGCCRGTCCTGTCAGAGGAAACAATTTATTTTGATATGGTATGTGAKGAAGTAGATCTCTGTCTTAGGTAGGAGTTCTAATACGAATTAATTAAGGGACTTTCTCTGTTTTTTATTTTTTAAAGCAACTTTATGAAGACAGTTGGTTTAGGTGGAAAGGAGCTGTGCGTGTCCATGAGTGCAGTGGGAAATAAAGCTGCTATGTTCCATGTTTTATCACAGTACATTGCATCTAAAATAAGTTTTCTGGTTAATAAGAAGTAGATTGAGGAATATTTTTTCTCTGGCATTCTATTATTAATATGTGTAGATGTGCCTGTTCCATCTATCTATCTATCTGCCAAAATAACATATTTTATTTCTTTCTTGGGCTATGTTTTCAGGTTGTATTCGTGTAATCCCATTTTTTCGGCTGGATCTTAACATGACATCCTAATAAAGTTAACAGATATTCAGTGATGTGTGCTTCCACCTGTTGAATCTGAAGATAAATTCTTAGGCTTATGTGTATGTGCATTCCTTTTTGTGCTCAACTGAATAGTTGCACTAAAGTAAGTTAGACATTACAAGACAAGACAGATATCTGTCAGGATTGCTTGGGAGATCCTGCCTTGAGGAAGATGAGATAGATCGGGTGATCTTTCAGCTCCTGCCACCCGCTTCCCCCCCCCTCCATGATTATATGCTAGATTGGCTGAATCTGTGGGCATTAGACTGTAAGGATTTCAAGCTAGGGAGTATTCTGTCTCCCAAGAAAGAATATAATAGAGTGCAGTTGTTCCTAGTATATAAAAAGTTAATTATTAAAAGGGAGCATAAACAAATCCTACTTTGCACTGGCGGTACATGAAACTTAGACTTCACAAAATTGGATGATTTCTAACAATAGCATGCACTGAAGATAATCATAGATTTCTTTGTATGGAAAAAATAACTAAATGAGTACTGTGGCATAGATATTCCTGACTCTTCTGGAGATCTTGCAGTGGAAAGACTAGACAGAAAGAATGATAATGTCATCTCTAGGATGGGGGCCTTATGTGCACATTATAGCATAATATATATTTACTAATTTACTAATATATATTTACTAATTTACTAATATATTAATATATATTTACTATATATATTTACTTATAGCATATATATTTACTGAGGTTTCTTAGACAAGAATTACTAGGGTTTGTATTTCGGTTTTGTGTATACCTTTGTTCTTCTCTCTTATACTCATTAAATCTCTTTGTCTTCAGATTTGCTTTTTTTAAAATCTGAAAATAAATATTGAATTCATTTTAAAAGATGAATCTTTTTGTTCTCTTTAGTTTTAATAAGTAAGCAAAATAAATTATTTTATGCATTTGGCAATACTTTTAATAAAGTTTTTACCTCCAATAGATTTGATTTCCCATGACGTTTATGTGAGACTTTCTAATAACAGAAAGCAGGGAAAAAGATGTGTAAAGTATGATTGTGAAACTGCATAAAGTGTAAGGGAGGAACAGGTATGTCAGCTATGAAATAAACTGAATGCCAGTAAATTTAAAGCTGACAGCCCTATCTGATTTTTTTTTAACAGAATAAAATAATTTAGTGTTGAGTTTAAAAATAAAAAAATTCTGAGTCCATATTGACATAAGAGTGTATTTCCCTAAAAAACCTCTAGCCTCACTCTCAAAGTAGTTGATAACTGCCTGTTGCAACTTAGCTTTGAATTTTTGGAGGTGGAAGTTTCTTTCAGTATTCAATGTCTGTCAGAATAGCTTTACACCGTATAAACAGTGTACAAAAATGGCTTGTGTTTGAGTGGATACCATTTATAATTGTAAATGTAGAGGCCAGAGCCTTTACTCGTAGGGAAGAATTTTTCAAGAAGATTCAGACAAAGATGGATTGATGAATTCCACATTTCTAGGAGGTTGCTAGGTATTTATGTGAATCATACTTTCAGAGTATTTTGATGACTGAACCATAGCAAAACTTTTGAGTTGTTGCCCAGCTGTCACTGCAGCATTGGTCCAATGATGTGAATGTCCAGCTATCTTAAAACAAACACGGCACTCCTTAGTCCCATTCTTACTGCTTGAATGCAATTAACTGTGTTCACATGGTTAATGCTTTTTTTTTTTGACTTTATTTAAATGTCATTTATGTATGTCAGCTGTTTGCTTTCCCCCCTACCCCCAATTGTTCCTCTTCTGTTTGTATGTTGTATGTATATGTAACTGTTTCTGTATYCTAAGGTCAAGATACCTTAGGAGGAGTATATGCTGAAGTACTTGCATAAACACGATGCTTTCTCATATATAAGATAATGGTTGTACTTGATGCAAATACAGCTTGTTCAAGTGTAATCAAACATGACTGAGGAGAACTTGCATTTTTGTTTACTTGTAATAGTAGTGCATTTTGTGCACTACTCTCAGGACATTAAAGATTAACTGTAATTGACAGATGTGGTGTCCCTGAGAGAGCAGAGAAAATATCGGGAACAAAATACAGCACTAGGGTAGTTCAGGGAACATCACAAGAACACCTACAACTCGTTTGGAAACTCTTCAGAGACAAAGCTGGTAGAGGAAGTTTTACTTATCCATTTCAAGTAGAGCAAGAGCCTGTTGCTATAGAAATATATAAAAAAATCACYGAAATGCTTTGTTGTATCAAGTTAAAAATAATACTGCAATAGGACAGCTCAAAACCACAATAAAAAGGAGGGGGAGGTTAGTTTGTAAACTACTGAGGCATCTGAGGTTATCACTCCCAGGAGGCAGTGATAAATATTAAAAGCTAGCTTGTTTTAAAAACTACAGCTAAAAAATGAGTACGGGCCAGTTTGTTCATTACAGCTTTTTCAGACATCTTGTATCTCAGTCTCATTGAAATGTTGAAAGCTGGCTGTGCTCTGTAACTGTTGCTCTGT
>NW_028185372.1:625643-676290 GCF_003343005.1 Rhea americana | reverse complement strand
AATTGATTCTTTTTTCTCTTGGAGGTCACTTGGTAGAAGTTGGGGACTTATTCAAACAGAGCAATGCACACAGCTGCTGCCATACTTTACAAAAATGTGCCACCACTAAACAAATTGAAGCAGATTACAGAGACATAGCAACTACTTCTGTAGTTCAGATAATTACAGTTAATAAGATACGGTACTTATCTGATCTGTAACTAATTCCTTATTTGTTGAAAGAAAACTAAGGTAAAGTATGATGAAATAATCGTCATGTACTGCAATCTGCTGCATCAGTAAATATTTCTGTTTTTATTTAGCCTTTGCTGAAGACTGAAATGTCATTTGTGAGAGAAAAGTAATGTTAAATCACTGTGAAGTACAGAAGCTCTCCTGGATCTTGACTACTTGTGTTCACCTTCAAAAACTTCATCTATTGAAGTTTTAAGGCAATTTTGGTGTTACAGTATAGCCTTCTGTCTCTATAATTTATGTGAAATTAGTGCTAAAATACAGTTTCTTCTTTGTTATTCTGATGAGTCTGAGTAGTAGGCCTTGTTGCTGAATTTTGTATTTTAATCCTAAAGAGATATTTTGTTTGTTTTTTGAGAAGTGAAGAAAGAATTTTAAAACTATTTAAAATATAGGTGGTGATTCTCTGAATTTAAGATTTGGCTTTGTGAAATTCTAATTAGGATACAGAAGTCTGTCCTTTTGCATGTGTAACAARTAGTCTAGTTTTGAGAAGTCATCTTGGTATCTGAATGTCAACTTGAACACTCCCGAGTTTTRCTGGAAAATTTCTGGGACAAATAAGTGAAACGTGAAGAGGCGTCTACTGGGAATTCACATTTCACTTGAACAATGATGTATAAATCTGTTGAATCCTTGACAAAGATTTGCTTTTTCTCAAATGTTCAGGGCCTAGTAACAACAAAAGTGTGTAATGTCTGTGGTTAAAAATTATTTCTTTCRTAGTTGCCTACCTTCTAGGTGCTTTTTATTTTATGTCCATACATAAATTATAGACTGATGGAAAGTAAGGGGTGTAGGGGAAGAAGAGCGCAGGTTCTGTGTGCTGTGGGATGCAGTAAAGTGCCTCTTTACTATGCTTCTGAGTAAATCATTCTCTGGGCTTTTTGGGAGGATGTGTTGATTTGGAAGCAGCATTATAAATCCAATTTGGCTTCATACGTTCAGCCAGTGTGGTTATCCATGTTCTTACAATATCATTGATCTGTAATCTGTATTGCTTATTCGTGGATAACTTGGCGTGTAGTGTAGTTCTTTCTTTCGTATCAAGCTGTCTAGTGTAGGAAAGTTAACAAAAACTCTTTGTGAGAGCATTCCTAGTGACATTCTCCGTTTGTTTTATGGAATGCTTTTAAAAACAGTGCAGTAACTCTTCTTCCTCTCCTATAGCAAGTTCTCTTTAATAAAATTTTGTCTGAAGTATATCTGAGAAAGTATTACTGATTAATCACTGGAAGGGAGTAATCAGCAAATTGAAATTAAAATTTTAGATTAAAGAAAAARTGTGGTATTTCTTATGTTTCAGGGGTTTTTTTGATGCTAAAATAGTTGAAGTAGTGCCGCTTTTATCTCAGTWAATTTATATGTAATAGAGCTTCTTTACATGGTTAAATTGACYAGCATGACTGTTGCTAAAAGTATATTGTAGAATGATTTTGGCACTCTCAGAGGAAATCATTATTACAGTACAGTGTTGTATTATTGGGGAAGGGGAAGCTAATCTGGAGTGACAGTGTGGCTCAGTTTCATAGACAGTATTCTTGATCTGTTTTGTCCTAACTCTTAATAAAGAAAAAAATGAAAGAACTATCGCGTACCACGTGACTAGTTTTTTCATGACTGACCTGCTTGCCAACAGGTTTTATGTCAATTAACTTGTTTTCTTTCCTTGCAGTAATATTAATGTTATTGCGGAATGGTTGAACATTCACAAATTTCAGACATAAGGTTACACCTGAAATAGTGCACAGCTGTTCTTTTCCTCTGAAGTGAAGAGCGTGTAAGCCTGGATGAATAGGAGCAAATAGGTGTGTGGTACTATCCCTGACCCTAAGCTATTATACATAAGACTGATTTGCACCAAAACCAAGTTGTCTTTTTTTTTTTTTAAGTGTATTTTATATTAAACTCTTGTATTTTAGTCAACTTTTGCTATTTGCAATGGACCATTAAGGTAATAAAATAGTACGCGTTGTAGACTGTCTCTTCTTTTTTGGAAAGGTGTTAAACACTTGTAGTCCTTTACTACCTGTGGAATTTATATGATTTATTCATCACATTAGGAAAATGGGCTATCAGGTTTTTTGCCTATCTTTGTGTGTCTGATATTGATTTTAATTACTTGTAGGCTGCTTACTGCTATAAATGTTCTAGTCACCTGTCTTTACAGTCTTCCTAGATAGCATCATGTGACTAAATTAGTTATGAGTCCTTTATAGCTGTTAGTTGAGATGTCTTTTGTACACAGGCTAGTATTATACTGAGAATTTTCTGTTAACAAACCATTTTTGCGCAGTACAGGACTCTGCACTTCAGCAGACTCTTGATTTTACTCTGGCACTCTTTTACTCTCACCAGTCCCTACTGTCAGAGAAGCTTTCAATACATACTAAGTTTCCATTTTAGTCTGTACTCTGTATTAAACAGTGGAGARGGCAAATATAACATTTCTTAATTAGTTGAGGTAAATGCCAGATGGTTGTTCAGTCTACACTAATCAGTTTTGTGCTAGTTACCACTGCTTTGCCTGTGCTGGATATTTATATGTGACTTCTGCTTTAGACTGCTGTTGCAGTATTTGTCTGAAACTGTAAATTGACAATTAGTACATCTTAAATACTAAATAGAAGAAATTGTTTCCTTAAATATGAGAACAGTGTGACATGAGTGGATTTTTTTTTCTCTCATAGTGAAAATCTTGTGATGTGGCATTTTTATGAGAAAGCTTTAGATTCTTGCAAGTTTTTTGCACCTGGCTAAGTGAAACAACTGATAGACCTGTTCAGAAAGGAACAAACCAAAAAGAAACTCTTGATGAAGAAGAGAGGAATAGGAGGAATGCTGACTAGTGTGTACCTGTCTTGTTTAAAAAATAAATCTTTATTCTGGAAATTTGTCCTTGTTAATGATGTGATAAATGATGCAAATTCCTCAGAATGAAATATTCCACTGCTTCCCAAAATAACATGTTGTTGTACTTAATGTTTTAAGATGCGGCAACTCTAGAAGAAGAGTTATGGARAGGCTGATCACTTGTACTTGATTGCAGGTATGGTGTGCTTATAGGCCCTGAGGAGGGAACTGTAGTTTTAATGCTGCCTATTTTGGTCAAAATCAATTAAACTTTGACCTATTATTTAGTCACCCAATATTAGACCTGCTTTGTCTGCATTAGAATGGCATACTAGATTTGTTACTATTTTTAAGATGAGACACGTAATCATTTGCAAGTTTCTGTTGCAAGCTTCTGGTTGTTAAACTTGTGTCTAAGCGGGATGGGAGCTGCTTTTGATCCTGCCGTGTTTACTTACTGCTGTAGTAAGTCTTGTTTCTTAAGTGAAATATCTAATGTGGAAGATCTGAGCATCAGTTCTAATTAAATGTATTTTTTAATACATGTCAGACTATACTCAGTGACCAGAGCTGGCAACATAGAAGTTAATTGCAGGTTACTAAAAAAATCAAATGCAGTTTTATTTTGCATAAACTAAAATATGGCTTCATTAGATACATCAGTAACAAAAGGAAGACTGGGAGAATGTGGGCCAGCTGCTGAATGGGGCAGAGGCCCTAGTGATGAATGATGTAGAGATACTGAATACCTTCTTTGCCTCAGTCTTGACTGCTAAGACCAGCCCTCAGGAATCSCTTGGACCTTGGAGACCCGGGAGAAAGTCTGGAGAAAGTAAGACTTTCTCTTGGTCAGGGAGGATCRGGTTAGAGAACATTTGGGCAAACTGGACATTCACAAGTCCATGGACCCTGCTGGGATGCATCCACAAGTGCTGAAGGAGCTGACTGACATCATTGCTAGGCTACTCTCAATCATCTTTGAAAGGATGTGGAGAACAGGAGAGGTGCCTGAGGACTAGAAAAAAGCTAATGTCACTCCAGTCTTCAGAAAGGACAAGAAGGAGGGTCCAGGGCTCCCACAGACCCTACAGGCCAGTCAGCCTCACCTTAATCCCTCTGAAGTTCAACAAAGGGAAGTGCAGGGTCCTGCACCTTGGAAGGAATAACCCCATATGCCAGTACAGGCTGGAGCCTGACTCAGAGCAGCTCAGCAGAGAAGGACTGGAGAGTCCTGGTGGACAGCAAGTTGACCATGAGCCAGCAATGTGCTCCTGTGGCTAAGGCCAATGATATCCTGGGCTGCATTAGGAAGGGCATTGCCAGCAGGTGGAGGGAAGAGATCTTCTCACTCTACTCAGCCCTGGTGAGGCCACACCAGGAGTATTGTGTCTCAATGCAAGAGAGGCATGGAACTACTGGAGCAAGTCCAGTGGAGGACTACTAAGAGGGTTAAGGGACTGGAGCATCTCTCACATAAGAAAGGCTGAGAAAGAGGGGACTGTTCAGCCTGGAGAAGAAAAAGCTAAGGGGGGATCTCATCAGGGTGTGTGAGTATCTAAAGGGAAGATGTGAAGAGGATGGGGTCAGGCTCTTTCCAGTGGTGGCCACTGGCAGGCCAAGAGGCGGTGGGCACAAACATAGGAAGTTCTGTCTGAACAAGTCAGGGAAATATGTCCTGGTCAACCTGAACTATTCTGTGATTCTGTGAAGCTATGGAGAATAAAGATTAGACTCTGATGAAAGGTGGCTTTGCAAGGACTGCCTAAGTATTTCATGTATTTATCTGCGTGTGCTGATCATGCCTAATCATACTAAAAGTTACATTTCTAAGTTAGTATTTTGATACCTAGATGAACAATTACTCTTAAGCGATGTTTTGTTCAGGGGTTTCTTAAGTGTTCAGCGTTGTGCRTATGTTAGTTGCCTCTGTTTCAGCAAAGTTGCATTTTGTTAATATCTTCATATTAGTGAAAAGGCCTGTCTATAGCACAGGCTTGTGTGCATGCTTAAAATGCTGGGCCCTAACTTTTGGCTTTGATGCTGTCAGTAGTTGACAGCAGAGCTGTTTGGTTATTTATTTTTAAATGCAGTGGCAGGTTAATCAAATGCCTGACAAGTTTCTTGTCGACAATATAGCACTTTGTAGAATATGCTTGCTTTCTTGAAGTGTCAGAACACTTTGGAGATTTTCCTCACTAACTTCTTTTCTGTTTATAACCAGGCTGCAATGTGTGTTCCAGTAAAATAGCTAATGATTCAAAATGCATAAAAACTTGAAAAAGAGGGACTGCAGTCAGACATCAACATCCCAAAATTGTAGGATTCAAATAAAAAAAAAGGTTCTGTAGTCAAGGTTGCCTTTTTTTTTTTTTTTTTTTTTTCCTTAATCCAGATGATCATTATTTTTAAGGATTTTTCAGGCTAGGATTTTTCAGGCTAGGATATATCACTAGATGTTCCTGTGCTGAGAAGGCGATGGTTGACTTGAAAAATTAGATTTGCAGCCAAGCGCTAACCAGGTATAGGTTGCTATAGACTGTGAAGTATATGAAGAGGAATTCAGATTTTTTTAACTGCAAATTAAATGTCTAGACTTTAGGTTAGATTTTTCTCTTTAATACATGAAAAAAAAATCTTACTTATCTCTCTAGGAGAAGTGTCTTGCTTGAATATTCTAAATAATTACCAATTCTGGGCTTTTTGAGGGATGGCTAGTAAGAGGTATGAATAAATTTTCAAGTTATTTTGCCTTCAGGATTTTTTTTTCCAATTACATAGATAGATAGCACTCTTTTACTGGATCTGAATTTTTTGTACTCAGTGAAAAGAGCTATTTGAAAAATGAACTGTATAAATATATAGAGTATATACAAAGTAGCCCTCTTCTGAGTGCATTCCTGTCAGGAGAAGCTGGCTCCTGTCTTTCACTAAACGTATTTTAAAGGAGATTGGTCCAGAAAAGCAGTTAAAATCAAGATCTGGCAGACGGTAGATGTGAGAACTATTGTATAAGAAAGAAGAAGGGTGGAGAGTGAGCTCACGTGTTTGAGTCCTAAAACCTTCTCCTCCCCTCCATTTCTTGTCTTTTTATAATTTTCTAGATAATCATAAATTTTATTGAGACTTACGCTGTCAAGAGCAAAATTCAGTTTTTCATTTCAGGGATGGTTATTTTCTAAATCTAAACATGAGAGAGAAATTCCAGCACATTTTCATCTGTTATTGTCATTCTTGTATCTCAGAGTTGTGGAGGCATTTGTTCTCCTCTTGGTTTTTAGGGCAGTAGAGGAGGGAAGAAATTGATAAATAAAGGAGAAAAGGCAAGTTATTACTGAAGAGTTGTTTTTAAAAAAGAGTGTAACCTTAAACATATTTTCAGCTGAATATAAACAGGATGCGGTAAGACTATACAATTCCTTGCCAAAGAAAATCAGTTTGAGTCTTGCTAGAGAACACTGTCACTGAGACTCTGCCTGGCATGATGCAGTATTGTACTGTCATGGACAATAACATTTCTTAAATATAACTAAATCTGTAGTTGCTAGACTTTTAGACTACTGTATGGGATTTGAATATTTATTAGAAAAGTAACAGAGATTCTCTAGGTCATTAAAGTATGTGCAAAGTTTAATCGTGCCAGCTTTTCTTGTTTGAGGTTCTTTCACTGTCAGCTGCGACTCCTCTGCTGTGCTTATGCTCRTCTTCAGGTAGCTTCCGTTACCATAACCTGCACTAGAATGTATCTTCTTTGATCCTTGGAAGCTGAAAATGGATTAATTCATTTATTAAAAGACATCTGTAGTGAGAGGAGCCACGTATTACCTTGAGGCTTCAAATAATTTTGAACATTCCAGCCTGTTTTCAACTAAAGTCTTGGTGAAATTTTTCCCTTTTCCTCTTCTTCCATCATCTTTTTCTATTGTTTGCATTTTTTCCCTCAGCTTCTTGCAAATGTATTTAGTTATATCCTGATAAGAAGACTTTTAGTTGGTTCTCACTGGGGTTTATAGTGCTGGATAAGAACAGTGAGCTTTACTGAAGTCCACATAAGGAACTAGAGGAAGAGCAACACATACAGGCTGATTGAGGAATTGAGTTCAGCTAGTATAGAATTGCCCATTATGCTGCTGTTGGGTGTCTCATGCCTGCAGTGTGCCCCTAGCTATTAGAAACTTCCTGCATTCTAGCAGAGCAAAAATCTGTATGCATTGCCTTTTTACCAACTGATAAAACTAATTTCCTGTTTTCTTGGTCATTAAGGATTAAATTACCTTGCTTTAGCAGCCTATAAGAAATACACAGAAGAGTTATTCAAAATATTTGTTAAAAGATTAAAATGTAATTAGCAGATTAGGAAAAGTGTAGTTTTATGCAACAATTAAATTTGAAAAGCAGCATGTATTAGTTAGTATGTCAACCAGCATTATATCCATTCCAGTATTTGGTCAGATCAGAGATGTGAACAGCATGTTTGCAGTGTTCTTGAAACTTCAGCTTAATGGATTAATTTTAAGAACCTCTGGATTTTCATTTCTAGTATTTCTGTATTTAGATGTGTCACTCCAATCTTCAAAAAGGGTAAGAAGGAGGTCTCAGGAACTACAAGCTGGTCAGCTTCACCCTGATCCCTGGAAAGGTTATGGAGCAGCTAATCCTGTATACCATTTCCAAGGATATGAAGGAAAAAAGGTCATCAGGAGTAGTCAGTATGAATTCACAAAGGTGGAAATCATGTTTAACCAATCTGGTAGCCATCTGCCATGGAATAACTGGCTGGGTGGATCAGGGAAGAGGAGTGGATGTTGTTAACCTTGACTTCAGGAAGGCTTTTGATGATGTCTCCCATAACGTCCTCGCAGGCAAGCTCAGGAAGTGCAGACTAGGTGGGCTCACAGTGAGGTGAATTGAGAATGCTCAGAGGGTTGTGATTAGCAGCACAAAGTCTAGTTGAAGGCCTGTAGGTAGCAGTGTCCCCYGGGGATCAGTGCTGGGTCCGATATTGTTAGGTTATTTGTCAGTGACCTGGATGAAGGGACTGAGTGCACCCTCAGCAAGTTTGTGGTGCCCAGTGGCAGGCCAAGAGGCAGTGGACACAAACTGAAACACAGGAAGCTCCGTCTGAACGTGAGGGAGAAAATTCTTTACTGTGAGGGAGATTGAGCGCTGGAACAGGTTGCTCTAGCTGACCCTTCTTGAGCAGAGGGCTTCGACTAGATGATTTCCAGAAGTCCCTTCCAACCTCAGCCATTCTGTGATTTCCCTGCAAGTAATCACCGTTGCATGAAGACATACAAGTACTGCATGAAGACATACAAGTACTTCACTGTTAGCCTGTAACTCTAGGGTCACATTAGTAGTTCCTCATTTTCTTGTAGGCCTTCCATGTGACTGTATCATGTGATGCAGAACACCTGAGTTGCTGATGTTATGCTGGGGCACAGGCCTGACAAYACACCCTCGCTGAACGGTGTCACCCAAACGGTTACATAGACTACAGTTTGGGAAACGTTGGTCTAAGCAATTCAGATCATCAGAATGAACCTGCAGTTGTTGTTTTTTTAATATTGACCAGCTTTTCCATCTGTGTCATTGAGAACTTGAAAAAGCTTTTTGTTGTGTTTCTTTTTTTAAAGATCTGTTTGCTTATTTTTATGTTGAGAAGTTTCTTAAAACAAGATGTTGGAAGAATAATCCTAGGTAAACTTTCTGAATTGTTTAATTATTTCTAGTATAAAAATTGCCTGCTCTGTGAAGAAAGATGTGCTTGAAGTTTGTAGGATAGGCTGTAAAAGCTAATTATCAGATTTGCTGGGCAAATACTTCATAAATGTGCCCAAGAGTAAAMTAAGTATAAATTGCATCAGTCTGATTGATTTCTACTTTCCCTTCCCCACCCAATTGATACTTTGTTTTTAATTTAATAGTTTTACTTATAGAATGAAGGACTTTTTGGTGTTTCTAAATAAAATACTAGCTTTTAAGTCTCTTTGATACCTAAAGAATCCATAAACTTACTACACTAACTCAGTTACTGGCTTTGCTTGAATCACATGAGATTTTTGCTTATAGTTAGAGTGTCACTGAGGATAGATTTTTTTTTTTTTTTTCTTATCTGCAGCAATAAAGAGCATGCAGTGGAGCAGGTGCTATTTCTTTTAGTCAGTGGTTTTACTGTTACCTAAAAGGATAGGAACAATAGAATTGTATAAAGGTGTCTAAAGTTGACATCTTTACTTATTCTGCTTTTTTTCCCTCTCCTCCTCGTATCTGCTGGCACCTCCATTTGACTGTGTGATTTCCCCCATGAATATCCAAGAGTAAATAATGTTTCTGTTGTGGAAGAATACTGGTAATAGGTGCTTTTTGAATTTATATAATTATTAACCTATTGGATCAACATTAATTTTTATGCTAAAATATAATTTGTAATAAACCAGATATTTTCAATAACTTTTTTTGTATACTGTTTGTATTTTATATTTTGCCTTTTTGGTGTTTGAGAACAATTTTAAGGAGATGTTTGTAGAAGTTTTTCAAATGATTCTTACTTCTTTCAAAAATTTAAAATAGTATTAGTAATTGCAGAGAGTATATTTAAAGGAAACGTCGTATATTAAGAAGAGTCTCCTTTTTGGGGAATATGATAGCCCTGTGCTCTCCAATCTGCCAGTATTCTCCATTAAAATCAAAATACCTTAATTAAGTTAAAACCAGTGTTTGCTCTCAGACCTCATTGCTGCGAAACAGACTAAAGTTGTAAAGTTATTGGCAGCAAGTTTCTACATTGGACTTACAGTGCAGGAGTAAGGAAACAGCCATCTTTGTGAAAACTGTGGCAATCAAAGTCCCTGGTGTCCTTTAACCTGTCAGTGCACATGGACAGTGTATGCTGTTACTTTGCTCCCCCTCTCCCCTCCCCAGCTCTCTTTCTGGAGATACAGAAAGTATTACTTAAGACAGGAACTCCTTGACTGGGAAAGTGAGGATTCTGTTGCAGTTGTGATCAAGTCCATTATGAAATAGAGCTCACTACAGCCTGTATTTCAAGATAATTTGTTCCTGGCTGTCTTTGCAGTAGGTTTCAAATGGGTGACAGATGATGATTTTGGATTATTACGTTCTGTCTGTGCTTTGTGCTGGCTAATAATAGGTTAGTCGACACCTCTGAAGCAACAGCAGGCTCTTTCAGAGAATCAGAAAGAGATGCGGTCATTGTCCCATCAGATTTAAATAATATAACTTAAAATTTATGATGATCAGGGTGATCATAGAATCTAAGTACTAACTGGGCTTGACCCTGCTTAGCTTCYGAGATCAGACGAGATCGGGTGTTCTCAGGGTGGTATGGCTGTAGGCAATGTGAGCATTACTGAGGTCTAAAACAGGGAGCTCGAGATAATGGTAAATATAGTCCGTGATACTGTGCATGTTTTGTCCTKTGTGTCTTTTGAGCAGATTGTGCTTGTGAATAGCCCAATAATATATGAATTTTGAGCTTTTCTTTCTGTTTCTCTTCATCCCAAAGACTAACTGAATAGCTCTTGCCTTAGATATTCAGGTTGTGGTTTTGAAATCAGTTTGTCAAGTGAAGTATGAGTTGTCACTGACTGGTGTGCTGTTGCCTTTTCCCCTCTGTCCCAAACACATTGCTTCCCTTCCTTCTGCTGCCACTACCCTTCATTCAGCTGCTCCGTGAATCAGGTGAGGAGACTGACCATTAGCCAGGCTGCTCTAATCTAGCTGCCTGCACAAATGCTACTGGGGGCTCAAGAGAGATGGCAGCAATGAGCGGCGAGAGAGAGGARAAATAGGTACCTTTTCAGCAGCAGTTCACACTTTGCCGGACTGCTTTCTCAGGTTTAGCCCTAAACTGGCTAAAAATGAAGACACGGGGGAGGGCTTACCTTTTCAAGTTACCTGATTTTGTGAAAGGTTAAAATGAAATGCTGTGGAGAACTGACATTGATTTGAAAGGTCAATAAAATTGAAATGGTTCTCTTGAAGGAAGAGTAATTGAAATTGTGGGGAAAGGTTGATGCCAATGTGCTRTTGAATGTAGTGGTTCAAAAGAGATGCTGGTGGTGGGGAAGTAATTAAGCCCTGGGATGGCATATTGTCCTCAGTGTCTTTTCCTGCCTTTTTTCCTCTGTTGTTTCTCTCAGACACTTTAAGTACCTTTAATTAAAAAATACCTGAATTAATGAATGTACAAAGCTTGAGTCTTTATCTTGGTATTAAGATAACTGTTCAAGCAAGCATTTTAGTGTTCTTGCTTCATGATCCATCATGCCATATGAATATTAAAAGTAAATAGGCTCTTTGCCAATTGTGCTGTGCAACACGTAGATCAGTTCCCCACAAAATTGGTAGCAGCAGACTACTCCATTTACTTAGAGCAATCCTACGAATAACCCAAACTGACTTTCAGATTTTTTCCAAGCTTCGCATCCATTTTAGTTAGRCCATCTTGGGCTGTGACAACTATTTCTCTTTGTTCTTTTAAAAGTAGAACTAGACCTTTGCATTTGTCTCAAATAGTGGCCCATGAATAGACCATGAGGTCTCCAACCTGATGTATTTTTTTTTTATGCTGCCGTGTAAATTGTGGTGAGGGTTGATGAAGGAAACCTGGAGATTATTGACCTCAGTAACTTCCCATGATGTCAGCAAGCATGGAATGTTTTTCAGTATGTTTGTCATCAGTAATTTCTGAGAACATACTGTAAAAATGGCCTGCCACACATCAGAAAGAATAGAAGGAAAGAAAGAGACCATTGTTTGGGAAAGCTAGRTATTTGTTTATATATAAACATAAGTTTAGTGTTAGGGCTTTTATATTGCCACTATTGACACAGTATTTAAATGCCACCCATGTATAAGTAATAGCAGGGCCTGGCTGAATAATGGAAAACAGATTTCCTGTAAATTTAGAATTTACCATTTGATAAAATGAAAGCTTTCCTTAACCTAGGTTGTTCCTCTTAGCTGAGAAAGCCTGAAGTTAGACTGCCATGAAGACATGAAACCCTTGTCAAATGTATTGCCCAGGAGCCAGGACTTTGAAACTCCTCAGGTGCTCTAACTGTTGGTTATCTTGACTTTCTGCTGCTTTCCYAGTTGGCCAGCTCCCCTTCTGATGAGGCTACCATGGTTAAAAAGAGTTGAAATAAAAATTTCCTTCTCCTRCCTTTAAATGAAATTTCAGAAACGCATTCTTTGGTAAATTTTGAAGTCTGTCATTTGTTTCATTATAAAACAACTTAAACTTGGAATTTCTTGTGAATGAGAATTTCAGTTTTTAGCTCTGATGATGATTCTGGTTCTATTTTCCCTTTAAGTATTTGATTTATTTCAGGAGATTATTTGTTTTGCTTTTAGGTTGAGGGTGTTAGATGAGGCTTAAAGAATACTATTAAGTCTGAATATAAAATGAAAAGGCTTTTAGAAAAAGATGTTCAGACTGGCCTGTGTTACRTACATTATCCCAGCAGGTGCTACTGTTGTTCTTCATAAATGAAAATTGAATCTAAGCAGTGCCAAAAATGTGACCTGCTGCTGACCTCTAATATGAAATATCAGCGCATGTGGATATGAGGATGGGCCTGAGGGATCTGTTGTTCCCCAAAATTTTTGGGCAAGCAGGCCATTGTAACTCTCAATTATTTTCATGGACTATTGCATGGCTTTATGATGTTTTTAATTAAAAGGCTTATAAAGCTGATGTTCATTTGCCATGACTCTGTGTTCTGCAAAGTAACCTGTAATAGCTTGAGACTCACTGGCTTAGATCAGGGAATATATTGGCAGCCACAGTCTATGTTGTTTTGTAGAAGGTGCTGCAAACTGGTAGCCTTAGCCAAGTAAGTTGAACACACTATTTTTAATTACCATATGTGTATCTTGAGGCTTCAGGATTGTAAGTGTGCCTCTTTTTTTTTTAAAAAAAATCTTTTTAATTTAAGATATTTTTGTGATTTTTTTCACTCTTCCCCACCCTTTTCTGATCTGTGGCTGGTGTAGTAATCTATATTTTTGTAGTGGGAAAAGAATTTTAGTAATTAAATGTTATCGATAAAATAATAGTGAAGTATTCTGAAATAAGACATATGAWCTGTACAAGACTTTGTCCTCATCTTTATGAAAGTATTTTTTTTTTAACCTTCACTCTGCAATTCATCAAAGATACMTTTTCAGTAGATATTTTGAGGTAATGTCTATGAATGTGAAATAGCATCTTTAGCATCAGCAATTTAATTGATTTTTTTTTTTTTTCCTCAGAGCCACTGCTAAGTGGCTTTAATTTGTACTTGTGGAAGAGAAGAGGGTGTTTCCCCCCCCCCCACACACACCCAAGCTAGTTTGTTGCCTGGAAGCTGAACGAAGTAATGTGAATCTGTCTGACTGTTTCAAGCTTAAGCAAAATGATTTCAGTTTCATAAAAGTTCTTGAAGCAGCATCCATTGTGTAAAAATGACCAACACGCTTGGCACTGATTTTTGCCAAGTACATTCAGATGGACTGGTCGTACTTAAGACTTCTTTCTGATTGTTTACCTACATAGTAAATTACTGTGGTCATTACAGCAGTGTTTTGGGGGACCTGAGATGGAGAAGATGGTGTCTGTCTTTTTTWAAAAAACCTTTTTATAAATATTCTCTCAAGTCTGAAATTTCTCAAGTAATTTATGGATTTAAAATATTCAGAAATTTAAATTTTGAGTGTATTGAAGAAGAATTGGAAGTAAATATATTCTGTAGGAATCTACTTTAATGCCTCTGCAACAGTTGTTCTGTAATTCCTAGTACTGAGTGCTTCAACAATGTATTTGAATAGCTTTCAAATTCGGAATGCTCWGATGTTGTCCGTGCTAATACGTATGTTTTCTTTCTACTCTTTGCCCTTGCTGTTATAGCTTTGATAKAGTGTAAACAGAAGATCCCACTAGCTTTTTCATAACAGGGTGATAATATTTGAGCTGCTGGAAGATATGAATTCTTTATCTGTGCAGGAATTCTCACAGTTTCTAGAAATCCTTATAAACGTTTTTTTTGCAAGTCCTGGACCTCGGTTTCATTTAAGGTACAGGATTCTGAGGTTTGAGAGCYGAGGGGCTTGGAAGCAAGCTGAGGGGTAGGATAGTGTTAGGGAATAACAGAGCTGAAGTTCTGAGAGGCATCAGTAGGACTTTTCCAGGCAGAACCTCTTCCCTGTCCTTCCCTTCCCTGTGGGGCCTAAGTAAACCCTGTTTTCCGGTTGTACTCTGCAGGCAGCATCTGTAGGACAGTGGGCCTTAAGAGTATACTTAATGCCGCAGTTTGTATGCAGATCTGAGCTTGTGTATTCCTATAGCAAGTAGGAAGAAACTGCAAGAGCTTGCACTTTGCTCAGCAAAACTAGACCCAGCCTCTCAGAAAGGCTTGCTTGCTTGCTCGTGTGCTAACTATGTGGCTTTTTCTCCCCCAATTAAAGCAGAGCAAGAATAAGGTGCCTGCTTACCACGTRGAGTATAAATACTTCTAGTGTGCAGTCTGGTCTGCCTCATCTGTGTAAGCAGCTCAAAGGGAACTCCTGAGGGTCACAAAAAWTCAGGTCTTTTTATAAAGTTGGAAGCACGAAGTTATAATGTATGTCACAGTAACGTGGGGTGGGGAAGCAAGCCACCAGATGAATGTCTCACCATGGGTTGGTGGGGAAATGAAGAGGTAAAAGCAGAGAGTGGAAGATAAGGTAGGTGAGGCACAGGGCCATGGTTAGGTGTTACTATACGTAAAAGTGGGAGTCTTGTATTTTAAGTGACTAATAGCTTTCTGAACAGGAAAACCTGGGTGAGCTAGGAATTTGAGAAGGGACATAGGAAGAGAGGAAAGGGAATAGATACTGCAAGAGGTGATGGGAGACATACTCTAATGAACATGTATTTTGGATGACTTAATCTTCAAGCAGAAGCAAATTCTCTTAGTTCTGTTTGCCATACTTGACTGAGTTTTCAAAGTTAAAGTGTAACAGATTTCTATTATAAAGTTTATTTTCATTTCCCATTATGCTTGTCTAGCAAAACTTGTTTTTACCTTAGAATTTCTGGATCTACACTGAAGAAAAAATGTTTTTGTGCTGTGTTTGTGTAAATAAACATGAAYTGTAAACATTCTTATGATCTTTGAATAAGCATAGATTTAATTTTGTCTTGTGAGCTATTCTTAGCTTAAAGTGCTATTCTAATGTGGCAGCTGTCAGATAAAAATAACTCTATCTTGTAGAGAGTTATCTTTTTTCCCCTCTGCTGCCTAGCAATTTTAATGAAAGAAGTATTTCATTGACTTAGGATGTTTATAAAATTATAAAAGCATGTAAGAAGATGGGTAAAGCAAAACTATCTTGTGTTTTGTGGTTGGGAATACTAGTGCTGTGTAATAGCATTAAATAGTGGAATGACTTGCATCTATAAGCAGTGATCTTTGATGTCGACAGAACATGGTTTTAAGAGTTTTAGGTATTTGGAACATAATACAAGAATAGTGTTAAGTGGTCAGGCCAAAGGCTTATCTCAGTGAAAGGGTATACACAGGATGATTCCTCTTCCAGTTTACCTTTCCAACTAAAGTGGGCTTCCCAAACCACCTGTGGCTTATGGGACCATTGCTGTCTTATCAGACCTCATTATAAATCTCCTATGAGTTTAACAGATATTTTTAAAGTTTTCTTTTGCCTTCTTACAGAAACAGTTCTTAGGTGAAAAAGAAGTTACCTTTGATTTTTAAGCCTGCTAGCCAACCTTATTTGTCACTCTCTAGTTCTGTGTGGCAAACAAAAAAAGTTTGCTGTGCAAGCAACACATTATTCTATATTATTATTCTCCTTCTCTAGAGATACGTTGTTGTTCTCCCTACCCATTTCACTCCCCTTTTCTTCCCTGTCCGTCTGTAGCCTTTATAATAAGCAGTAGTATTGTATTGCTGAGTATTCTTTTTTCTCTTTTCTGTACTTTTTTTCTAGTTAACATACTGTGTGCTATTTGAGATAGGTGACAGGGAGCTGTTTGCAGTATTGAAGATAAATGCCTATGTCTGTATTTTTCAGTTACACTAAGAAGTTTGAGATAATTTWAAAAAACAATTTAGTTAGGCTATTGTGTGCTAAACTGACCTGTGAATGTTGCTTCGATTGTCTAAAGTCTTTGCAGTAAGTGCCAAAAATGATCAGTTCCTTTTTCTGAACTATCTGGAGAGACCAGTTTAATGAATTGAGAAGTGTTCAGGATGATGCCTTCTGTCACAAAATATCTTCTCTTTCACCATGTTAATAGCGGTATAATCTCTGTATCTTAAAATTGGAGTTCTTTCTCTTGTGGACCAGCTGCAAACCCTCAACCTTTCATCAAAGACTATATATATATATAWAAAAAAAAATCCTGACTTTGTTTTTTTCTAACCCACTAGTGCAAGCACAGTCTGTTAATGAGGACCGTAATCTTTCTGAGTTGCTCTTCGAGATCACTTGATTAAAAACTGTTAGATGGTTTTGCTGTTTGCACCCTTGGAAGTTTAGTAGACCAGCCTGGATAAAGCCCTGAGCAACTTGGTCTGCCTTCATAGGTGAACCTGCTTCGAGCCAGAGGTTGGACTGGAGATCTCCTGAGGTCCCTTCCAACCTGAATTATGCTTTGGTCCTATTGCTTCTGGCACATCTCTGTGCAAGTCACTGCCTGTAACCAGATATGTTGAATAACTGCTGGAGCAGAAGAATTTGTGTTTGATTACTGAGAAGCAGTGGTGCCAATGTCACCTCATTGAAAAATACTCATTTCAGTAAGTTTTCACTACTACACAAGGAAATAAATTCTAGAGTTTAAATTATTTGAATAATAATATAACACTTCCTGTGAATAGAATATGATACTACAGCTGTAAGCTTGTCTAGTGGATTTTTATTTTGCATGTTTTGTCTGGTTTCAAAAATTATGTAAGAATGCCATTTAATTTGAAATAATATAATGTAGAAGGCATCATTTTTCATCAGTTGGGGTACTCCACATAGTTTTATATGTTTTTGGCAAGGAAGTATCTGATGCCAACCAAAATCTTAATCTAGAGAAGGGCTGACTTCTGGTAGTAGCTGATACTCACAAAGTGTGAGCTTTGATCAGAGGGCTGATGAGACAACCTCTCAACTGCCATTCCAACCCCATATTTGTGGCCTGTTAGATAGATGTTTATGACATATTTCATTGAAACTTTCTAGAAATACAGAGCTTTTGTAGAATTTTTAGGAGTATTGGGTTTTTATATAATACAGCTCTTGAAAATAGCTAAATGGAAGCTACCAAATGGAAGCATGGTCCCAAAACTCTGTATTTAAGGGCATGCGTTTGCTGATGACTGGTTTATACACCTAAGGATATTTAGCAGAATCTAGCTGTATGCATCTGATGCATCACTGCACATTGGCAACTTCTGTTTGCAAATAGTATAAAATTGCATTGCTCATGATTTAAGCTAGTCTTTATTAGTGGTTAGGATGAGAATCCTATGAAAGGCAGTGTTCTTCCTGTTCCGTACACTTTTCTCCAAAGTGTCTCAAAGTGAGTGTTTTCACAAACGGGATGCCAGCACTAGGGGAGTTTTGGAAGGCCTTTCTGTATCACACCCAGTGTTTCCATAATCATTTCTCCAAAGACAAATCAGTTCTCAAAATTATTTTGTTTTGTCTTAGATACTGTTCTTGCATCTGGAATGTTTTTATGTTAAATGTTGGCTACTCCCTAACTAAAATAGAAGTTCTCTTCCCACTGCAAGTGAGATCTTCAGCTCTTAGTTTTGTAAATAAATTTRTTCTGCCTTCTGTAAGTGTTTAGTGACTTTGAAGCTTTCCTTAAACTGAAAGCTTGAGTTTTGAAACTGACCATTCTTAGTTTTCATAAGGTTTTGGTCACAATTTTAAAGCGATAAAGTTCAAAAGTGAATAAATGTATTTCAAGGTATTGAATAGATTCATTGAGTCAAATATTTTGTTCTGTCATGTAAGAAGATAGCTATCAAGGATGCAGAAATACAGATTGAAAAGCATGTTAGATGTGGTATAGTTTGTAGAATAGATGAGGTTTGCAGTTTTGCAGTTCGTGTAAGAGCAGCCTGCATTAAATTTCAAAAATACATCAAATATGTTTAAAAGATTTAAATAACCGAAGAGTAGCAGTATAATAGCTGTTCTAAATATTTTTGTGAAAAACTTACTTAATACTGATTTCAGATTGTTATTACTTTATCAGTGCTAGACGTTTTATGGATATAAAATAATTTTAATACTACTTGGGGAATCTGGATAAGCCTGTGTGATGTTGGAAATGCCAAACGCTTGAGGTCTGAAAAATGTAATTATGTGACTTTAACTACTTATAAACTATACTTTATATCCAGTAGTTGCTGATATCTTGCTGTTTTAATTTATATCACTTTTCTGTAGTTCACTGTTCTTCAAAGAGTGGAGATTGTTTCAGAACTAATTGGGATGGATGTGTTTCTCTTTTATATTTTCAGTGAAGCATGGTAGTTGACTACCTGTGCTACTTCAAATTGTGTTAGGGTAGGAAGAACTGGATAAAGAAGGCAGTAAGCCCTTTTTATTTGTTTTCAAGTGTAGAGGGGAAATCTCTTACTATCTTTCATTTTTCACAGGGTTACACATCCTTCTGGAATGATTGCATCTCCTCAGGATTGCGTGGCTGTATGTTAATTGAATTGGCATTGCGAGGGCGTCTTCAGCTAGAGGCTTGCGGAATGAGGCGCAAAAGTYTATTAACGAGAAAGGTAAGCAGGGAAAAATGGTCACATTTGCTTTCGTGACATGTTGCAGGCAGCACAGCAACTTACCAGTAGTTGTAAGGAAAAGACTTTTTCTTCTTTTTGTGAGGATAACGATTCTAACTAGTGACTTAAGTTAGATGCACAGTGTTACTGCCTAAAGTGTTTAAACTGTGAGCTCAAGGRCCTCGTAAATTTTCTGTGCTTGCTCTCTGCTCCTGTTCTTTCTCTTGACCTGTGTCTGTTGCTTTTGGGATCATTGCACAAGCGGTTGGCAGAGGCTCTGGCCAGGGTGCGGCAGCAGTTGCTGCTGAGAGCCAGTAGCACCAGTTGTGATCTGCTGAAGGAACTGGCTGTTGCAGCGTGGGTGAGCTGTGGGCTGGGGCTGAGAGGAAAGGCTAACTGACAGTGCGCCAGATGTATCCTGCAAGCCACCAGTTTAGCAGCTCTGGTGTACACAGTGACAGTCACAGTTCTGCACTGTGTGGGAAGGAAGTAATCCTTGTCTGGGCCCCAGAGAACACAAGCCTGTATGTAGTTTCAGCTTGTGACCAGTGTGTTAAATTTGGTGTACTCACCTAACTTTAAGATGGGCATGTTTTTAAGATTCTTTATGGAATTAGGCTGAAGATTTGAGGCTTTGATTTCTCATTTCTGCAGCTGTTTTTTTCCTTGGTATAAAATGTGCAAAGTCACACTGTTTGGAGAATGTTTATTTCATCAACATTAGTGGATACTTCTAAAATAGGTTTATTGAAAACATGGTCAAGTATTGCCTATTCACCACAAATGAATTTACTTCTATGGCAGACTTCCCTGTCAATATTATCTTTTGCTACATTTTTTAAAGGAAAGTTTGAAAATTTTCCAGCCTACTCCCAGCTTCCTTCACTTCTGAAGAATTGAACCTCTGTTCAGACAAACAGCTCCTGCTTCTTTTAGTTTCATTTGAGTAATTCAGCTTTGATTAGTTTGCACAGTTTTTTCCTCCAAAGCTTTTGGCTCCTTAGGCATTCAGGAATGTTCTTTAGCAGTTATTTTCACTTTACACAAACCTTATCAGATCTAACTGAAATTTTAACTGTGCTTTTTTAATAAAATGGAAAAATAACCTGTGCATACCCTCAAAGAATAAAAGCCAGGTTATTGTCTTACATTCTTTTTAATTTTATCACTTCTTGGTGTTTTCTTTTTTTTTGTATAATTTGTTTAAAGAGTTAAAAGCTACCCAGTATTAAATACTTTTTCTTTCTGCTGTTAAGACAATCCTGAGTTTTCTTTTTACAAGCAGAAGGGTTCTGTGAAAAAGACTTAATTGAAATTCAAATTAGGATGGATTTCTGCTTCAGGAATTGTCTGCAAATAAAATCTCTAACTACTGATATATACAGTGAGTCTTTCCCCCATCTTCCCCCAACCGTTCAATTGAGAAATCGTTCTCAGAGATGACTTCCACAGTTCTGTACCTTACTTTGAAGTCTTGCATTGTTTAACACCAAAATTCAGTCTTTTTTTTCTTACTAGATTTCAGTGTCTCAACTATCAAATGTCCCCTCTTCCCCTTTTTATAGGAACTTGCAGACATTGCTCTCCTTGCCCTCAGCTTTCTTTTTGTGTTGAGTATTGTGCTTAGTGAATGGAATGAGCTGTCTAGTTATATCCAGGGTTCAGTGAGGTGGGAGCTTCAGAAGCGATATCATTTTATATAGCTTCTCCCCTCAAGCTAAGCCTTCTTCTCTCCCCCCTTCATCCTTCCTGGGACTTGGTGGGAAGGTAGAAGCTCCTTAAAGCAGCAGTTGTTGGTCAGGAACCACACATCTTCAAGTCACAGTCTGTAAGAAGCAGTATAGGCTTTAGTCATTTTAATCTGTGTTGTAGATGAGAAGGGTAGTCCTGTCTTTCTCCAGTCTTCTGTCCTTGCAAAGAGACTTACCTGTTTTTGGAGCCTCTCAGGTTGTTACAAGTGCTTGTGCAACCATGTTGTAGATCAGRTAAGTGTTCTATCTGACTTCTGAAAACTGGTGACTTCTGTGATCAGTTTAGTTTTCCCTTGAATCACTTTCTTGATATTGTCATCTGGTGGTATGTAGGTGAGACTGCTGACACAAAGGGCAAGGTAAGAGCAGGAAGAGTGGACTACCTCTTCAGGGAGAAGTTCAGAGTTCTGTCCAGCAACCATCTACCTGTGGCCTTAGTCACACAGTTGACTTAAAAGATTGCCAGCTGCAATGATTTCCATTTCAAGCCTTAAATCAGACATATGTTAACAATTGTTGCACTTTCTACGACATAGCTTCAGAAGTGATCAAGACACATTAAATCCATATTTGAATGTCACAGAATGCAAATGAGACAATGAGAAACAGGCGGAGATGGCAGTGGTGAACTTTGCTGAAACTTGTAAAATGTCAGCGTGGTGTGGTTTATGTTGCAACATCCTTGTAAATTTATCCTGAGAATAGATAATCGTTCCAGTGTTTTGGAGTTCTACCTACCGCTGTCACTTCTGGAAACAAGTGAAAGTTGAGATTTCTGTATAAATAAAGTAATTTTTAAGACGAGTCATTGAAGATAGAAAATGGTACTCTATTCTGCCATACAATCAGAGAAAACAACTCCAATAACTACAGTTATCAAAAAAAAAAAAGAACAAAAACAAACAAACAAAAAAAAACCACAACCTACCTTGTCCTTGGTAGGTTAATTTATGTATGTTATAGCTGGCAATTCTGAGTGATTCACTCATGAGTTAATTTTTGTATTATTAAAGTTAAACCCCAGAGAGCTTGCTTAAATAAAAATCAACGCAAGAGGTGCTTAATCATTACCATCACTTAATTGCAAAGCTGCATGGTAGAAAATGCAAATTAAATACTTTATGTAATTGAAATGTCCTCAGCAATTGGGTACAAGGCAAATCTAGCACATTAGAGATTACTGAAAACTTGGAATAAGTAAAGCGCCTTTTTTGCAGTCTGGGCTGAGGACTATCATCTTTGAAGAATCAGCTTCTTAGCTACTTTCTCTACCTTAGCTCATCCATTAAAAAAAGGAAAAAATTATCTATCCTTGTGGATACTTAGTCTTCTGTGATTATTCRATTTGTAAGATCCTCAACCCACTTAACAACACAAGAAGGACAAGAAAAATACAACTTCTAATGTGAAAACTCTGGAGAAAAGTAATCAAGAAGCACTGGCCAATAAATCGTCCTTAAAGAACGTGCAGAGCTGTGAGCATAGGAGAATCGTGGCTAGGCCTCTCCTGTTGCCTGTCTCCATGCAAGTGTGTAGAGGGAGAGGGAGGAGAAGAGAAATTCCATGGAAGTATAATCCAAATTAGTTTGAGGGGAAGGATAAGTTGAATGGAAGAGTCTGTGTTCCTTACAGCTCTTTCCTCTGGGTCATACAGTCATGCTGGATTATTTTCAAATCAGCTGCTTAAACTTCCTTTCCAGTGACAGGAAAAATATCCCGAAGAACTCCGAGCAGTCAAGGAAAGCCTCTTTTTAAACTATATTAAAAATATTTTTCTAAACTATTTTTAAAACCTATTATTTCAAAAATACTCTGAAGTCTAGGTTAGATCTCTTCAGTGAGGATTTTATTTATAAAATAGGTCTATAAAATGATTTCACATTTTGTATCTTAGTTAGATGGTGAATAATAGGTTACTAACTGCAGAAGAGTGAAGATACCCACAGTGATTAAGCTTTACTGTGAAATTAATCATACAGGACAATTCAAAGATACTAGAATACATTTGTCTGCCAGAATGTCAGTTTTAAAAAGAAGAGAAGATTAAACTTGTTGGGATGTTGCAAGGTAAAGGAGGATCTGAAAGTGAGGGTATTGACAGAGTTGAATCTAGCAGCTTAAAAAATCTAACCTGAAGTAAGCTCCTAATTAAACAGGAGAAATGTCAAAAAAATTAGAATCTTGATATAAGACTTCAAGATATGTAATGTTCTTTTATTCAGTTAGTAGAGGTTTTGAGTGCAGCTGTGCTGCAAGCTCGTAAATCAAAAAGATGAATAAAAATATAAAGAAAATATATTAATAATATAAATTGCTGACTATTGAATTTCAAATAGGGATTGTCTTGATTAGACTGTAATTGTGTTTTTTAACACCAGAGTTTTAGATCAGAGTTTTATGGCTACAGACTGTCTAATCTTACTGCAGAAACAGAACATCAGGTTTATCTGGTCTCTCCCTGGCAGATAATTATTTTAAAATTCTCCACTGAATGCAATTCAATGACATCCCTGGGTATTTAATTTGCCTTATGAAGTTCTTGATAATACACATCCTGCATCTTTCATATTTCCAAAATAAGTTCATATCTTTTATTTTTTTCCCAGCTAGACACCCTAAGCTACTGGTTGATATTTTTTGYGTAAAAATCTTACATACTTTATTTTTAGAACTGAACAAACCTACTTCTTATTAATCTGTCATTGTAGACCGTTCTATTCTTGCTGATTTTGGTAAAATCTTAGTTTCTGTGTTCTTATATATGCCATTGGAGTTGGACATAGTATTCCAGCTTTGATCTGTTATTCAGAAAGAATTCTCTCATACAATATGGCTGTTCATACAATGTACAGAGGAAATTTGTCTCTTTACCAAAAGACTTGACTTTTGTTGATTCATTTAGTTCATAGCCTATTACTGTGACTACTAGATCTCTTTCCCGTCATTTTGAACTGTGTACTTTTTATTACTTGTTTTATGTTTGTTCGCTGTTCTCTTATCCTAATGATACGACTTTGCATTTCTTTTTAATTTCATCTCATGGACTTTGCACATGCCTCCAGTTTAGAGTAACCATGCCRTTATGAAGCTGTTGTACGCTACAGTTTGTTTCAATTGAGCGTCATCTACAGGCTCCTTAAGCGTGTATTTTGCTGCACTGTTGTTAGCATTAAGAATTACTAGCATTACGGAACAGATGTAAACCTGAAACATACTCCAACAGGACACGTGTTGCTTTTCCACCCTGGTAGTATACAACTTTTCAACTACTTGGAAGATGTATTTAATTTAAGATTTTTTACCTGCTGCTTCTCCCTTATGTATTGAATTTTTTGATATGAAGGAGTCTTCTTCAGTTGTCCATTATCTTTTTTACCTATGCATTGCTAACTTGTACTTCAATTGCTGATTTAATCATTATTTTCATGAATAACTTTGAACCTGTAGTAATTATTTTCCTAAAGAAGACTATTGTTTTTATTAAAACATTGACTTCTGCTTGTTAAACCAGTAAGTTTTAGTTTGGTGCTGCTGTTCTTCTAACCAGAAGAAAGTGGTATTTGTACATGGTTTATATAAGCTACTTATATTGGTAAACAAACAGTTATTCAAATTCGTAGTTCTTATTATATTACTGAGAATAACTTTTTTCCCTCTGCTTTTTCTTGGAGAAGGAATTCAATTAAATCATTTTAGTGGTTACTTAACAAACTTAAACATCCATCATATACAAAAACATTTATTAAAATAAGTAAAATAATATTTATTGAAACATAAATATTCTGCCTAATACATGTATTTTGTTTGTTAGTGAATGGAATATGGTGTTGCTGGTCAGCGTGTTCTTCAGAGCTGTAAACTCGTAGCTGTTTTCTTGAACCTGCTTTTTCTGTAGATCTGTAGAAGAAAACCAGTTTTCTTGCTTTTTCAGTTTTAATTGATTTCTCAGATTCGTGTGACCTAGTTGTTCAACTGTAATATTTGAATAAATTGACTTGAAGTTGTAGAACAGATGACTGCCATCAGAAGGCACTGATGTATAACACTGTATATATGTTTTATATATGTTATATATGTATATATACTACATGTATATGTAACACTGTAGTAGACTCTYTTAAGGGGGAAGTGCAGGAAATGGCCAGGTTAGTGGATTATCTTCCTTAAAATTTAAGTGTTAAGCATATATTAGTATTACAGTTTTTAGCTGACTAAGTGGATTATAAGTAGCTTAAGACAAARTAGTTTTTTTGCAACTAAAATCTTAGGAAAAATATATTTAACAACTAAATATATTTAAAACTTATGCATTCTTAAAGGAGAATTTTTAAATTCTCCTCAATTCTGGTAATGGGTAGATTTTTCTAATGTTTAATGCTTGATATTTACAGTAATGGATTAAGTTGAAATACAGACTGCATTTATTCTGTCTCAGGTGATTTGTAAGTCAGATGCTCCTACAGGGGATGTTCTACTTGATGAAGCTCTGAAACATATAAAAGAGACCCAGCCTCCTGAAACAGTACAAAATTGGATTGAACTGCTTAGTGGTAAGACTTGGGCATAATGCATTTGCTTTTTATGTGTGGGGTTTTTTTTTTTTTTTCCTCCTCCCAATAAAACTAATTATCTGGCATCACTAGAGAGTATACTGTAAGATTTGGAGAGAGAAAGTATGCAAAATAGTTAATTAGTCTGTCTTCTAGAGTAGTCTCTTGTTGATTGTAGCCTTTAATCAAATAGAAGTRACCATCACTTTTGACTTGACTTGGATATGGAAAGATCTAATGGAAGTGTCAGAGAACATCTCAACTCTGTGAAGGAGGAGGCATCTTCAGCTGAACCCAAAGTAAACCAAGCCTGTACCCTGGCTACCTTTATCTGTGATTGCAAAGGCAGGTTAGTGGAAGTTTGGAGTATAGCTATGTGTCTTCAGTATTCAGATCCTTTGACAAGAAAAGGAGATAAGGAACTCACTATTCTGATAGAAAATTCAGGGTGGAAATTTGACTATTTAATCATAAAGAGGAAAGAGGCAATATACTTTTTTCTGTTTTTCCATTAACTRTTTGGCAAAATGTAATAAATATTTTCAAATCATTATGTTCAAACCAAAGGCTTCAAGATGGGTACTTTGCATGCAGTTGTTCTGGTGAATGCTAATAAATTGTTGCTGAAAAGATGAAAAGTCCATTAGACTTCATCTTTATCGTTGCAGTTAAATGTTTTGCACGTACTTCCGCAACAGTTAAATTCTCAGGATGCTTTAGTTAAACTGAACGGAACAATGACCATCTTTTAACATGTAGTGCTTTTTATTGTTTTCTGTAGCCAGAATTCATTATTAAGGTTTGTTTTTGTGCATTTTATGAAATGCACAAAATACAGATTCCCTAGAGCTGTACAGACAGTGTAGGAAACATCCCCCCCCGCCCCCCGCACACACACACACTCTTTTGTCAACATGACTTTGGTAGGTGAGAGGTAATAAGCCTTGAGGTTTTGTCTAAATTTGTCATGTATGTAACAACCCAAAAGTTTCAAATACCAACAAAATGTCTCCTGCCTTCACTGCCATCCTGTTTTGATTGGGTTCTTCCCATTCTGCTTGTGCCACTTGAATCGGCCTTCCTGCCACTCCAGTTTGTACTTCATGCCCTTGCCATCACTCGTGTCTTCCTCTCTGACTGTGTGTCAGGCGGAGAGGGCGGAGCGAGGAAGGAAGGCAGAGAGGGAGAACARGTCATAGGATCATAGAAGGGTAAGGTTGGAAGGGACCTCTGGAGATCATCTAGTCCAACCCTCAGCGTAGCCCATACAGGGATTGAACCCATGACCTTGGCATTAGCAGCGCCACACTCTAACCAACTGAGCTAGACCTGCCCCCAGAGCGGTGCTGGTCAGCAGGGGCAYGGCTGCACAGCCGTACAGCCCAGAGTGCTCTTGCGCAGGTCCGCCGCAAGTTTGCAGCTTGCAACAACAATCCATTCTTCTTCCYTAGATACATAATTTGCACTGACATTTCACCTTTCTCCTAGTGTGAAACACATCAAGTTAGTGCTGATTCAAAAAAGGTCAACTAATGAATGAGCAAAACTAGGTTTTCTTCAAGGCCTGATCCTGCTAAGCTTTGGCTCTGGGAAGATGCTGCTGGTGCTGTAGCTGACACTTGCATCAGTCCTCTTTTCTTATACATGGGTGCTTATTTCTTGAGTAGGGTTAGGGGTCTTTGCATTTCCCATGGCTTAAAAGGTGCCCTACAAATATAATTATTTTGATGTTTTGTCTTGAGTTTTTTGGTAGACTGCACCAAAAAATTATTTAGAATTTTAGTCAGGAGAGTGATCCTGGAAGATAGCTACTCCATCTGTAACTGTCAGTGATGCAAAGATACTGCTTAAAATTACAGTGTATGCAAGGAAATATTTGTATAGACTTATAAGGCTACATTTGCCAGGCTGATGTTTTTTTACAAGCTGGAAATATTGACATCCAGGTCGGAATGTCAGGTCTTTCAGTAAATGTAACAAACATCTGTTTTTATTTCTACAAGCAAGTTTCTGTGTAATTGAGAGGATTGGTCACAAGGTGTCGCCATGTTACAAATTTTTATTAGCATATAGAAACATCTACCTAACAAAATTAAAGAAAAACATCTAGGAAATAATCTCTGTCCTATGAAGCTTACTTTTATTGCATTACACTTCTCAGATTCATTCTAAAAAATCTTGTTCRTGGTCAGTGTGGGGAATCACATTCAGTACAGTGTGGGTCGTACAGGAACTTACATAGTTCAGTATGTAAAATGGGCCTGGGTAGGTTCACAGAATCTTTGCCTTTCGCTATGCAGTTGGTGTCACCTCATTTACTTACTTTCCTTGACTTTTCCTTAAATATGTTGTATATCAACTTCCATCACAATGAGAAAAACTGTAAACTCATTTGTGAGTTCCTTTTTATTATTATTGTGCATATACCCGTGATTTTTTTAAAAAACTTTACCAGTTCAAAACAAAATGCTTTAGAACCTTTCAGATTGCTTATGGAAAAAGCCATATGCATAAGAAATAYTTAATGTTATCTCTTCTCTCACATCTTAAAATGTAAGTTCTTTTATATCAGATGTAGATTTTAATATTTATATTAAGTACTCAGGCTGTACCTAAAATTTTAGCTTGCTACATAAACTTTTAAACAAAGGTAGACTTGTCAAAGTGCGTCACAACTTCTGCTTTATCAGTGGTTGTAGTTGTTGCTTATATTACTTTGCTCTTTAAATTCCCTCTTGYGCCTTAACAAGAAACATTAGAAATAATTTCTGTAAAACAGTAAAGACCCCACTCTCCTTACTCACGCTATATGTCTCATTATTTCATCTTGGAGGAGAGGGGGAGGGAACAGAGAGAAGGAATGTAAACCTGAAGTAGAAAAAAGAAAAGGACATGTAGGGCAGATGGGCATCAGCTTGTCTTTGTGGCTGGAAAAAATGGCAATGACACTCATTCCAGTCCCTGAAGTGATAAAGGCTGGAAAGAGGCAAATGGACAAGCTTGGAGGAAATTCTTTGTTTTTATCTAAATTAAAAAAAAACAAAAAAACCCAACAAATACTATTTCTTTATGACTTGTGTTTTTCCCTTCAGTACAAGAGTGCTTATTTGTCATATCCTTTATCAGGACATGGCTTAGCTAGCATTTCATCCAAAATTTACATGCACACTGAAGCTCCTCAAAGAAGCTTTTATGGTTTCCCTGTTTGTGCATATATATCTGGGAAGGTCAGAGATCAGAGAAATGCTGACATGAGCACAGCATCTTGTTTTCAGCTATGTGAATTTGACAGCTCATTCTGCACCGCAAGGGGGGGGGGATTTAATAGTACAGATTAAACTTTGCCTGACTGTTGGCTTTTTTTTTTTTTTTTTGCTTGCTTTTTTAGGTGAAACGTGGAATCCATTAAAGTTGCACTACCAATTACGGAATGTCCGTGAACGGTTAGCTAAAAATCTAGTGGAAAAAGGTGTACTGACAACAGAGAAACAGAACTTCCTTCTTTTTGACATGACTACGCACCCTCTCACCAACAACAATATCAAACAACGCCTCATCAAGAAGGTTCAAGAAGCAGTTCTTGACAAATGGGTGAATGACCCTCATCGCATGGACAAGCGCTTGCTGGCACTCGTTTATTTAGCTCATGCTTCAGATGTTCTGGAGAACGCTTTTGCCCCCCTTTTGGATGAGCAGTATGATTTAGCTACAAAGAGAGTGAGACAGCTGCTGGATTTAGACCCTGAGGTTGAATGTATGAAAGCCAACACGAATGAGGTTCTGTGGGCTGTTGTAGCAGCTTTCACAAAATAACTGCAATCAGACTGAAATGTTTTTTCTTCTTTCATGTAAACCAGTTGTTTCTCTTCTATTGACTATTCATGTTTTCTGTAATTTGTACCTTCTCACACGATGAATTGGCTCTTATTTCGTGGGAATTATAAGTGGTATATTCCCTCCTTTGTGTGTCTGTATACAGGGTTCTGCTGGTACAAGAGACCTTCCTGTTTAAAAGCAACAGAAAAAGGTTTTACTGCCATATTGGCATTTCATTTATATTAAATTTGAATTATCTGAAATACTTGGTTTAATCTATTTTTCATCTTTTTGTTATTGCAGTGGTTTAGCTTGGGAAACACCTCAAAGAGGAAATGTGCATGCAGTTGGATCACTAGTCTTTGACGCAGATGTGTGCATGCATTGATAGTTCTGCACTACAATTCATAACAGATCAGAAAAGGGCCTTCTTAAAATCACCAAAGCTCCATATTGAAGTATCTTCAAGACACTTTATACACAGACATTGTTTCAATTATGCTTAACAAAATTACTTTGAAAGCATAAAGCATTACATTAAGCAGCTTTGTCAATAGTTCTTGATAAAGGCCCCATGAATTTTACTTTACATGTAAATCTCCTGTGTACTTACACTTTCATTAGAACTATAACTGAGATTAAGATTAAGGCTAGTGTAGAAAGGTCCAATTGTTTCATAAAACAGTTTTGGGATGGGATACATTCCATTATATTGTATATATAGTTCAAAATGTATATTAACAATCTCCCCCATCTTAGTATTTTGCAAGATTTACTTAGTTGTACACCTGGTGCCCCCTTAACTTGCTGTCAGTCATTGCCATTTGGTGGAAAGAAAGGCCTCTTTAAAGAGCATATATGTGAAAGCTGTTTGTTTCCAGTGTCTACAGAGTTTACCATGCAGGTATTCTCGGTCTATGCATTGCCTTTGATAATTAGTGTATGGAAAGAGACCACTTTCTATCATTGTTTGTAATTTCTTTTTTCCTGTGTGGAAGAGGCTTGTGACCAGTACAATTCTTGAGTGCAGTTTTTAATTTTGTTTGTACACAAGTTAACGTTTGTCTCTTAAGTGTCATAATCTGTTCTACACTTTAAAAACAAAAAGTCAGTCCTAGCCAGTGTTGCATGTAAATGATTAGCAAGTAATGACTGCAGTTCGATGAAGATTTCTGTAATGGGACGCTTTACTATATTTTAATTTTTTATATACAATTATGCTGATTAGCACACTATTGTACAAAAATATATATATATAAAAAACTTTGGCTTTTTAAAAATTATTGCCTCTTTACCACTGCTTGTTATTATCTTCCATTTGTTTCACAGTGTGAATATTACGCATTGAAAAAATTAAGCATTGATTTATCTGTTTTTTTCCTCATAACAGTGCAGATTTATAGCGGGGCTTACAGGTGTTTAGAAACTTTTTTGATTACTATTCAAAGCAAGAATACTAGATGGTGTATAACTGTAGAGTTGAAATTTAAGGGATCCCCTAATCTGTATACTAGCTTTTTACCTACAGTAAATAAACTATGATCTTGAAAGTGCCTGAAACAGAGCAAGCATGTCATTTTTATTTTGTGTTGCTAATTAGAAAGGTTTTATCGTTTAACTGAAAGCTTTAGTTAATATCCTTCTTATTAGAAAGGGAGGGTTTATATTAAGTAAAGCAAACTGACCTGATCAATGGAGTCGCTCAGATCTGCAGGATTCATGGCTGAGACGGACCGAGTTAGCTAAGAGTATGTGGCTGTGCCTGCCGTGGGTAGACCTCTTTCGTCTTGAGCACAGCTCTACAGCCTCATCTCTGACTGGACTTCTGATTTTGCACTTTGTTTTAAAACATTTAGAGGCCTAAGTAGTTGACTTTAAAATACAACTTAAATTCATCATACCTCTATAACCTTTTTTTGATAAAGGTTTTTAAAATATGGTCCTTAACATTTAATGCCATGCTGTTCTTTCAGTTCTTAAATGCTCTTTCTTTAGAAAAATGAAATTAAAGGTATATTGCAAAGTATTTCAAACTCTGGTTTACAAATAAAAAGTTAAACAGTATTTTCTCAGTTGTAAAGTGCTGTGTTTAAAACTTTGAGGAGCTTGGGCATGAACTTTGGACATTTCTAAACTTTTTCAAAATGTGATTGCTTTGAGCGTGGGGGCAAATTGAAAACTGCTGTGTTGCTCTTACATTTGACAGTCTACAGAATGCTTTTTGTACTTGACAGTATATGTTAACTGGTTGCTTTTGTTGTCTCTCTCGTGTTTTTTCCTTTTCTGTAGCTCTTTGAGAGGAGAGAAGAGCAGTTAATTAGAAAAGTTAGAAAAGAGTAGGATATTCAGGAGTAAATTGAGAGCATAAATGTTAAAACAACTTTGAAAATCTAAACTACTTGAAACATGTTACAGATTGACAGCATCTTTTCACAATCCCTTTTCTGTCCCCTCATCTTTGTTTTCCGATTTTTTTTCGCGCTCCTGCTTGTTTCATGTTAGGTTGAGAGGAATAGCGTCCCCCCCCCTTTACAGCTAATGTGGTAAGAAGATCACCCCTCTTTTTACCTCCTCCAGTAAGAGTTTTTAAATTATTTCATGTACAAGACAGAGACCTGCAGTATTCGTTATCAGTTTAATTTTGCTTAAAGATAGAACCTCTGTCTGCAATAGGGAGAGTTTGCATTACGTGGATCCTTGATCCTCTCTGACAGGTTCAGTGCAAGCCACAACGGGTTTGCGAAGGGAGGCAGTATCTTCTGTTGGCTTCCTGATAYGAGCTGGGAGCAGGGGGACAGGTAGCTTTGAGGATCTCGAGTCCTAGGTCGTGCTTTTTTATTATTTATTTTATTTTATTTTCCCCTTAAAAAAGAAAAAATGCAAAGCCTCACAAGTGCTACCAGACCTTAAGTCTGAACRATGAAGGAAAATTTGCTGTGCTGTAAGGGATGATTTAGCAAACATCTCCACCTTTGTTACTGTTTGTTACTACGATAGGGGAAATTTAAACAGATTTAACATAGGAGACTGCTTTGTTGGGCTGCGATAAAGGTACCTTTGTTCTCCTTACCTACCGCTGCRGCTCGCAGAGGCCTGCTGTCGAGGCAGTTCTGGATGCACCGAGTCGTCAGCCAGCTCTCACCAGCTACTTGCAGTGAAGGTTGCTATCCATATCCTGAACTCRAATCGGTATCTCAAGGAAAAATAGATACTATTCAGGGGCTTAAAAAAAGAAAATCCACTCATGTCAAAGGTGGAATTTAAAATATAAATCCAGAAGCCAGTATACTTTTTTGGAAATGTTAYAGTTCTTGAGATTTACATCCTCCTCTCCTCTGTTTGTAGAGATGATACTACAGTGTTCTTAGCTGAGATGTTAGTGAGAACTTTGTGCGATGCACGATGTTTTTGAGCTCTGCATACGCTTCCAGGTGAAAATGGTGTAAATTGGCTATAAAGGACTGGTAATTGAGTGCTCATGTGTTCATGCCCATTTCTCCTGCAAAGTGAAGATATGTATCAACTAATGTGTTCTCTGTGAACTGGACTGAATCTGTAATGAAACAAAATAAAGCACCCTTTCACGTTACAAGCTGCAAATGGTTAGTGTGTATCACCTGCATGCAGTATCTGAAGGATTCATCTGTTAASTGATTTCCAAGTATTTTTCATAAGGTTCTGGCTTACACCAGCTTGGCAAACAGAAYTTAAAGAATTTCCATAAAGCCTCATTTCTGTCTAAATTGACTTCAAGTAGCTTTGACTAGTCAAAGCCTGTTATATTGTAGTTTCCYCTATTGTGTTCACTGTCTGTGTGTGGAAGGGTGTTTCCAGATTCAGAGTACAGACTTTTCCRAAAGAAGAAACTGATTTATTCTGTGATAATGCTAATGTTTACAACAGTTTAATTATGCAGGAAATCATGTTTTCAAGTGTTTCAGATGCATAAGCATCAAGTATAAAAATGTGCTTTCAGGTATGTGTAGGAGGGGAGGCCCTTAGGATKGGGAAGAAGCGTTGGGACAGAGCTACTGCCCAAGTTCATCTCTGAATAAGTTATGGAGCTCCCTCCTCCTCTTGTTTTCCAAGACCCAAGTCTTGTTTTCTTGCGCCTACAAAGCAGCAACACTAAACGCTTGGGAAAAGTCAAGGAAAATAAATGCCTTCTGACTCAGCAGAAAGCTGCTCTAGAAATGGCTCCTAAGCAGAAAGGATAGGGAAGGAAATGATGAGTGTAGCTTTTGGCTTTTTTYCCCTACCTTTCTGCACTTCCAAACAATTCATTGTTTCTTTTTTTCCTCTTGACTTTGGCCCATCTTCTCCATTTCTTCTCTTTTCCCCATTTCACGTCTTGCTGATTTCCTCCTTCATGCTCATGAACAATCCGTACTGATTTCCTGTCTTAGCTACTTACACTCTTGCTTCTTTGTTACTAATCTTTTTCTTCCTTTACTTCTACAGTCGCTCAAGCTCAGCTCAACCCTCAAGTTGCTTTCCTCTCTTCTCTGATTCTCTGCTGATGCTTCAAGAAACCAACCCTTCTTCAACAACTGAAATCTGATACTCTGCAGATTTTAGCTTTGTGGTTGATTGACTTAAAGGAATCTACTTTCTAATCAAGAGTTTCACAGCATCTGGCTTTCTGCTGTGGCTTACATCACGCAATTTAAGATGGATGGRAACTGATGCTAATTTACCTTGAAACTGCTGTCTGCATGTTTCAAAAGCTATGCTGTTATCCATGCAGCAGGGTGGACATACAGCTGAGGGTGATGATTTTGTCAGCAGTCTCATGTAAGTAGATCTTCTTCCAGTGTCAGTGCTCTAAAAAACTTGCTTTCTTCTGCTGGAACTTACCCTATAGTGAGGGCATATATTCGAGATTAATTTTCCTTCTGGGTTCTATTAAAAAAAGGGTTGAGCTTGTGCTGCAGCTCCGAAAAGCATCTTCTTGACTTGGCCATCTATTTTWATTGAAGTTACAGAGATAAATTACTTGGAAACTTCCTTCACTTTGGTTAGAAGGGGAGAAGTGGGAAAAGAGAGAAATGCGAATATACTTACAATATCATCACATTAACCTTGTTTTCCTGGCAAAATAGACTAATGTTTTGCTTTTTTTATTTTTGCTTTCTTGACTCCTAATACATCRCTCAGTTCCTACCCTTCTGGTGTTTACTTGGACAGGCTTTACCATCATCTAATGCACTAGTCTGTCAGGATTTACGGTATGTTGCCCCTTCCTTTTATACATTTCTTCAAGTCTGGGGKTTTTTTCGCTTTTCCCTGGGATTGATCTTGAAGGCAAACATTACAAGAGGGCTTTGGTGGTGCCGTGCAGCAGGATTGGTGTTCTCCAGCCAGCTGATACTGCCCCATGAAACATGTTGGAGGACTTGTCTAGAATGAGTCTGCCCTGGGACATTTTCCTGGGGCACTTACCTTGTGGCTTTGTTTCAGATGCTGAACCTGTTCCACGTGGCAGCACAAAGCAGAGTTACGAATGTTAACCAGGTCCATAAAACGACAGAGAGTCTTTATAGGCCTTTCTTTGTTTTCTGTTTGTGCAAATGAAACCAAATCATGTTAAAACCAGCTTTTAAAATTCTGCTATGACTCTTTAAGCTCTGGAGGACCTCAGTCACTTTGGAAGATAAGATTGAGCTAGGCCATGTAAGTTTTGCAACTCTAAATAGAGCAATACCTACATGCCATTAAAATACTCGGGCCTTGTATTCGGAGGACTCACAGAAGAAAATTAGCAAAATCAGGTCATCTCTCCAAGTGACAATCTCACAGTAACCCACCTCAGCTGTGTTAGTTACCAGAGCCCTTGGCAGAGAATTCATGCTTGTGTCTGAACAAAAAGTGGTCTAAGACAATTTCCTCTTCTGGAAAGGTCTGAGATTCCTGATACAGTTAATCTTATGCAATACTCTTACGACATCTCAGAAAGATCTTGTACAGATATGTGATATATTACTCTTTCCCCTTGGGTAAAGTGGAATCGGCAGTGGGTCACAGGCTGGGAAGACTTGCTGCTCCTCAGATGTTGTGGGTGCTGCTCTCTGTCCAGGCAGGCTCTGCACCTTAATAGCACCGTGGTGGAGCTGAACATCTTTCCCTGGAAATTTTTCTCCCAGTGAATCTGCCCTGCGTGTGCCAGGGACAACTGTGGGGTAGCAGAGACTCTCTGAGCATGGCAACAGCGACTGGAGAGCTGTATGCACGGAGGTCTCCCTCCCGCCAACCCCTGCAATCAGGGCACTGCAGATGTGTCTGGGTCCATGGTCACGCCTGTGTGGGCAGTCAGCTCTTCACGAAGGTTTCAATCAGCCAGGAAAACACCACGTGAYGAGGCTGGATGGTTGTACTTAAAACAGAGGAGTGTCTGTGACCTTCCATAACCAGAAATGTGTACAAATAAAACAGGCCTGAAATGAAATGGAACTGTACACACATTTGGAATAACAACTGAGGTCTGTTCTCTTGGATGTGCTGCAAACAGGAAATGGAGCTGAATTCACTGAATTAATTAATTGCTTTCTGCAAATATGTTGCCAGATGTTAGACACTAGCTATTGATAGCTTCCCTCTGAGATCCAGCTCAAAATTTACACACATTTTAATATACACAAATCTGAGACTTTCAGCCAAAGACATGCAGAATCTCTTTTGCACAAGCAGCATTGACATGCAGAGGAATTTGTACACAGCATTTATAGATAGGTATTTAAACTTGCTTCTTGTGTCTTTCTTAAAGAGGAAGCAAAGTCTACTTTTGATCATTCTAAAGTATCCTTTTTATTTCCCCTTTTTCTGTAGAGAGTGGAAAGGACATGCTGCCAGCATCACATATGGCTGACAGTCAACACAAGGGTTAAGGATTTGTGAGCCATGAACAGCAGAAATATCTGGYACATTTTCATTTACTCTGTGCAGTGAAGGAGAGAAGCAACCATTATTTGAGCCATAATTGAAGTGCATCTTTGGAAGACAATTGCTTGAAAGATAACTAGAGTTACGAGCAGGTTAGTGGCTATCCTGCTCTTGGCATGTCTTCCAGGTTGTGTTCATCAGCTGCACAGGAAGAGTTCAGAAACATGGGAGTTTTCCCTGTGRGGTTACAGTAATGAGGGGGGCTTGAGTCTGCTACTCTGCCCTTTTGTCGCACCAGCAGATGAGTCCCAGCTCCCCCAACATCTGTCTCCCTAAGCTACTCAGAGCTTGCAGATTTGCCTCTGAAAGATTTCAGATGTGCAGCCAACTGTCAAGACTGTCCTTTTCTTCCAGGCTTGTCTCCTCTCCAACTGCTGGGAGCCCCTTGCCTCTAGGCCTAAACGTGGCAYTGGAGACTTGGAGGGACTGCAAGGAAACTGCACCTATTCAGTTCCCCAGTGAGGCAGCCCACAGTGAATGCAATGGGCTGTCAACAAACACAAGAGACAGCTAAGTGACAGAAAACATGCAAAAAGCTGAAGGACTTTTCTTTGCCTCAGCCTTCCCAGGAAAACCTGCTCTGACATCCATGTGTCCCCCAACAACTCAGGGTGTAGAGAGGCAGCCAGCAGAGAGAAAGCACCAGGGTGGGAATTGCTTAGAGAAGCTGAAGTTTCAGTCAAAATACCAAACATGAGAAATATAGGACAATTACACATCAATAACACCAAATTAACCCTATTCAAATACAACTACCAAAGCATGAAACAAAAAAGCTAAAGACTCCCAATCTCTTCTTAGCCTCACGTCAGTGCCTTATAAATGGAATTTATCAAGGAACACAGCGCAGCATGAACTTTTATTCCCCGTGGGAATCTCTCTTTACCATACTATCGATTCCTCTCTAATTTACACCATGGTTTTCAGCACAGGTTCTTAGCATCTCTCATTCTTCAGTTCAACCTTATTTAAGGCCAACAAACAATTTGCCACCTCCATCTGACCTCCCTCTGGAAAACACCAAAGTTGACATCACTCCCTAACTGAATAGCTGGAGCACCTGCAGGATCACTGCCTTTCAGTTCTCTGATAATAATAAGAAAAACATTAACCAGGATCATTTATAGAGAATCAWCAAAAAAGGAGTCAAAAAGCAAACCCAGTTGCAATTTCAGTTTGCTAAAGASTTGATTCATATCATCAGTTGTGGTAATTGTTTTTTAATTTAATTAAGTGCATACATTRGTACATAATTAGAAAGCTTGTAGGCATTTCTTGGGGAATCACAGTCCATTTTCAGTCTTATACTCTGTCCACTTTGAGTCACAGGTGTTGTGAAGCAACCCTTCTGAAGACCATTAAAACCTTGGGGAAAAGAAAGGGAAAGCAGGTGTCACTTGTTGATGTAAATCATGATTTACAGCTGAAATTGGAAGAGCTTTGCCCCAGGTAGTGTTTTGGGGCATATGGTTGGAGCAGCTGAGCAGGCTGCAGCACTGTGCAGAGCCCRACGGCAGTCATCCTGGGAAGCCAACAGCTCTACAAGCACTTGCTGCTTTTGGAAGTCAGGTCGTTGTGCTCTTACTGCCTCTGCTTATGTGGAAACGAGTTCTCCTATAACCAGCTAGCTTTTATCGTGGTATGGCCTGAACTCGTACATCAATAAGGGCCTAACTTTTAAGTTGCTGATTTTTCTAATGCCTAAACTGGTCTTTTTGCTTAAATTTTATGTAAGAGATGCCCTCTTTTGGTGCTCCTTACACATAAGACTGAAGACAAATCTTGTCCTCTCATTTGTGTTTTCCCTAAGTGACTTTGCTTTCCTGTTAGCTTTCATTCATGACCTGCTATATAGGAGAGGTTTTTGTTTGTTTGTTTTTTAAAAAGAAGAAAGAAAGGAGAAAGCTAAAATGAACAATACAACATTTAAGTCAAATATTCCAGGTTGTGGAAAGTTGCAGGGATGTTTCTATATCTTCTTCACTTGCCTTCCTCTGAGATAACTGAGTTTCCCCTAAAAGCTGTAAAAAGGTCATTAGTGAAGGTGACGCTGAAGGTGGAGAGAGGCTGCTAGTGAATCCAGTCCAGTCTCCTGGCCCAAGGCTCCATCTGTTGCCCACTGTGTGCATACCAGGTCTTGGCTAAATCAGGTTTTCCAGTAAGACATCTTTATAGAAGAGAGAGAGAGAGATATGAAAGATGCTAAGAACCAGTGCTGAAAACCACAGTGTAAATTAAAGAGGAACAAATACCGTGGTAAGAGAGATCCCTGCAGGGAATAAAAGTTCATGCTGCACCACTATGTGCCTTGATACTTCCATTTATAAGACACTGATATGAGGTTAAGAAGAGATTGGGAACCTTCCCTCCTTTTCTTTCATACTTCGGCAGTTTTACCCGGATAGGGTTAGCCCGGTATTGATGCTGTGTAATTGTCTAACACTTCTCATGTTTGGTATTTTAAAGGAAACTCGTAGCCATAACATTGTGGTGTCCTCCCTGAGAAGATGCATTTACGTTGTAATCGAGTCCCTTCGCAACCTTCTCAAAAATAAACCGAACAGCTTAAACTCCTTAATGGCGTGTCAGTGCAGAAAAGCATTCACAGTGTGCTGGCACAAATATCCCGGTAAAATAAAGTGCCAGTTGCCATTTGAGCTCCCCACGAGGACACGTTTGGGCTGGGATAGAAATGGTTCTTCTTTTGCAACTTCTTCTGAAAAGGCCTCAGCTCGGTGGGGGATTGAGGTGGGTGAGGGGCCCCCAAACCTCAGCAGTAGCTTTGCTCCAGGTGCAAATCAGAATCAGCCCTGGGAGATTCCTTGACCCAGTTGGATGCAGGATGAGAGCTAAAAGAAAACTCGTGACAGCCCTGGTGCTTCCAGTGCTTCTGGGCAAGTCCAGCAACCCAGGCCCCACTTAGACCCTACTTGGCCCCATATAGCTTGTGAGAATCATGAATTAAATTACTATAGCATATTTTCAATATTATTTATACTGAATAGCAATCCTGAACTTAGAACTCAGGGATACAATTGCCTCAAATTTTTGTATTTATTTTTTTAAATATTAATTGCAACTGGAATATGAAGACGTGAAAGTTCACTAGAGCCTGTTTCAGCCTGTAAGTGGGTCACAAGACACTGAACTGTTGAGTAAAATAACACCTACGCAAATCAAATAGAAGAGTAGCTAACCTGTATTAAAATAAATAAATAAATAAAATAAATCTGGATGCCTTAGTCATAGATGTCTTAGCCATGAAATATTCAGGAGGCCAAGCACTTAGTGGGGAAACAGCTGCAGAGGATGCCTCCAAACCTAAGCACAGGATTATTACGCTGACATTAGCAGGTAAATCGCCTCCCCTGATGCTCCGGGGACCTGGGATACACGCAATTTCAATTGAMAATAATGGAATTCATGAGCGTGAACCTTGGGCATGGTGTCCAAAGATAGCCTTAGAGGAGAAAACCTAGCCAAAAATAGCTTGCTTAAAAAAAAATAAAGAAAAAAGAAAAAAAAGAAAAAGAAAGAAAGAAACGGAAAAAAAAAGCTCCAAGACCCAGAGGGTAGGTAGAAAAACAAAATTCCTGCGTAGTGGCAGCTGACGTTGCTAAACGAGGGGTGCAGCTGCGGAGCCCACCGCGGAGCAGAGCGGAGCTGTAATCGAAATAGCTTGCGAGCCTGCGAGGAGGCGCTGTCCGCGTTCCCGGTAAGGGCAGCGCGGCAGCTCGTCTGCGATCGCGCTGAGCCTGCAGGCCCCGAGGAAGTCCCGCGTATTCCAGCGACTGGGCCGGGCTGCCAGGTGGCTGCAGGCAGGCTGCTGCAGGCGCGCAGGGCTGAGGAGCGAGGAGGGACTGGAGATCACCTCCTGGCAGATCTGGCTGTGGGAATCGGGCGCGGAGGGGACTGCCTGGGAAAGGGGGGAAGGCGGTGGTGGTCCCCGTCCTGAGCACCCAGAGGGCTCATCTCGCCACATAGACTGAGATGGGATCGTGCCCTACGGGTCGGTCTGGGCTCTGCYGGCTGAGTTGGCCTCTGTAGCCAGCCCCCCGCACTCCAGCAGAGCCTGGCTTTCTCTGGCCAGATGTGCTGAGCCTCCGTTTATCTGCGGGACGAAAGATGGCATCAGCGGGATGGGAACTGGGCTCAGCGCTGGGTTATGCTGCAGGCTTGCTGTAGGATGGTTGGCAAGTCACTTGGTTTTTCCTTACCTCTGCTTGGAAATGGAGAAAAAGCAAGCAGCTCAGTTGTTCTCCTGCTCTGGGCTTCTCCTGTTGATGTCTCATTGGTTTCCTGGTGAGAGCTCTTTTAGAAGAGAAGGGTCTCTCCTCCCGTAAGAATGCATCATACCTAGGTATGTCTACAGGCTTCTGCRTGCTACTTGGGTGGAGTCACTCTCCTCTCATCAGCGCTGCTTGTGATGTCTAATTGACAATAGAAACAGAACAGGATAATTTCACACTAAGTGAGAATGTTGATAAAATGGTAACGACTCACATATAAAACAGCAGGGACCTAAAATTATTGCTGTCTATTATAATGCTTTGCATGCATTGTCCTGGCAACGTAAGTGGATCTTCCTTGAATAGATGGTTTCCCACCATCTGGTTGTCTGAGCCTGAGCTCAGATGTGCCCTGATGCCACAGTCCAGGAGCAAATCTGCTGTCACTGATCCCCCCGCCCCCACCTGCACCATCTAACCCAAGCCCCTGTACACTGAAGGAATGAATGACTGGTGCACGGGCTAAGGAGGAAGCCTTTTTGTATCAAAATTTGGGATGCCTGGTTTCTAACTGAAACAAACACATTAGTGGGTCGTTTYTCTTTACTTGTCAAAGTGGCCTCATGTTTGGCACCAGCTTATGGGCAGCCCTGTCAATGGTCCCAGGATGCACAAAGGACGTGTGACTGAAAGTGCGATTAGTTGGGCTTTTCTCATCAAGCTKCTGTTGGGATCTGTTTGTAGATGCTGATGAGAGCACAAAATATTTTTTTAATACCTATAAATATGTGCCTTAAAATCTACAGAAAGCCCACTTTTATCGGCTGAAAGYGCACTTTAGGAGGAAAACCAAACCTCTTGACCTTGAAATAGATACGCTGTTTTTAGAATTTGGAAGCTATCTAGCTAGCTCCCTTAGTTACAGAGCATTAATCACTGCCATTATTATACATAGCATGTAAAATTTAAGTAATAGAACTGCTACCCCCATGGCTGTATTTCCAACTAAAAGCTGATAAATAGAACCACTGACCTCAGCTGGTCGATTTAACCCGATGAGTCATGGTCTTGGGGCCACATATGCTTCCTCTGCTAACGTTCTTGTTCCTATTTATTTTTTAAAGAGTGCTGGCATACTGCGTAYCACAGAATAGCTTCTCTAATGGGCAACTCCAGAAATAGCAATATCCCATTAGTTCTCCCTCCTTTGTATGAATTTCACAGTCACTATTTATCCTGTGCAGAGCCAGAGGATCTCAAAGAGGTGGAAGCAGGACTGCTGCTGGGAGAGAGGAGGATGGGAAGAGCGAGGCTGTCTAGTAGTGATTCCTCTTGAAGTTCTCCACTTCAGAAGTGCCCTAGTATTTTCTTGCTTGTTGTGTTGCAGGCAGCTAAGTTGTAGAGAAAGGCGTAGCAGAAGTGGGGCTCCTCTGCTTCAGCTGCTGGGGGGAGCGATATCTACGCCATGACCGATGGATTTGCCCACAACAATAGCCTTAGTCTTGCACACAATGGGATTGCTTCGCTGCAAAACACTGGCGGCTTCAGCCTGGCTGAAGGGGAGGTGGGCTCGAATCACAATCAGGGTGTTGTTCCAGTCCCGCAGGTGGTCCATAGTAGACCMTTTGTCTTGGACTAGGATCCCCCAGGGTAAGTGCTGTGCAGAAATAGAGCAAAAAAGCCCTCTTATTGTCCCAGTTGGTCCTAATTTGCATGCAAGTTAATAGTCACATTTGTAATATTTAAATTAATGCCATCATTCACCTCATCAACGTATGAGGGTTGATCCAAGCTGGTGAATCATGGTCTCGGGGCCACATGCGCTCTCTCAACCGATATTCGTCTGAGTACGCGCAGAGGTGACTGGACAAGGAAAGAATGAGACAAGGCTGGCCAGAGAGATGAGTGCTCAGCCACACTGGCATGCAGACAGCTGCCAGGGCAAGGAGAATTTGAAGGAGCACTATGACACTTTGCAGATCGCAGAAACATCAGGGAGAGAAGAACCAGAGACTGATGGAAGGTGTCATAAGTGGATCCATTAATGTATAATCCGTCACTGTCAGAAAAGGCATTTGTTCAACGGCTTTCTATCAACTCCATAATTACAACCTCAAAAATACTGTAATCAATATTGTTATCAAGCCTTGCATCTGTCCCCAACTGCAGTGCCGCAGGCCACGGTCCAGAGGCCTCCTCTATGCAGGCTGGCAGCTATCTGCTTTGCAAGATGATGACTTTGTAGAGCCCAGGCTGTTGCATCAGGGCCCAAGAACCATTACTTTTACCAGCCTGTAGATGCTCCAGTGCAAATTCGGTCCTTCAAAATAAAAATTTGCCAGGCCCCTTTTCTCTGCTGGCTTCACTTTTCTCTGCTGGCCTCTGGCTGAGAAACTAAGTGACTGGCAGTGTGCGCAGTCTGTGCCTCCAGCTCACAAGCAGGTGTGTGGGGTGAACGTCAGCCCAGTCTGGGAGCACACCTTGCTGGTATGGTCATGGTTGGCTTCGCTGCTCCTGTGGGCAAATCCATGGTGCAGAGGCTTCCCCAGGGAGCAAGGGAAGGGAGCCACTGAATCCCTGCTCCCAGCGGACCATGCCGGAGGGGAGTGCTGGGTTYGTACTCGGCCACCCCTGCAGCCTCAGGTTAATTGCAAACTGGCAATGTGGTATTTATTTAATTTTTTAAAAARGTCTTTGTCACCTTGCAAAACAGGCCCTTGTGATACATGAGCTTCMCTTAGCCCCCTTTAATATTCATGGTGTTCGAGAGGTTCAGATGTCTTTGCTCCAAGTGAATTAGCTCAGAACCAGGCTAGACCTTCCCTTAAAACCAACAGAGTCGCAATACGGCAAAGGCTTGATCATTTACCAGCCTAGGAAAGAAATAGGAGTATAAACAGCTCGTCCGATGACTCACCTCCACGTGCGGCCTCACCAGACCGGGGAGCRTAACGGGCTGCTGCCCCGGTCTGTAGCTGCATCCTTGTCTCTTTGGGCATATCTCCATTTTCTACACTCCCAGTGCTTGGCTCCCCGGATGGTAATTTTTTGTGTTCTGACTCTTTAATGTCACAGAAATGGGATTTATATGGGGGGATATGTAGCTGAACTGCATTTACTATTTGACATTTCAGCTCTGAGAAGTTTTCAATGATGTTATTTGCACTTTTTTTTTTACTGCTATAAATTGAGATTCTTTAAGGACAGTGTAACAGTATAATTCTCTAGGTCTGTCTCTTTGTCTCTGCCTTTCTATCGGGGCTTTTAGTGGTTTATTTGATTCACCAATCCTTTGCATTTCCTCTGCTTTGTTACAAGGCACCTGTGTCTCAATGACACAGAAAAATGTTCATCTGAAGTAACAGCTCTGGCTTGCGGTGCTTTGGATTTGATATAAAAATAGAACTGTGTAGAAAACTTTTTTATTAGCTTATTCAGAATCTTAGACCCCAGGTAATTCAAGCTGAATAACACTATGTTTTACTGAAAACATAAAACCAGACATTGGGTGCTTTATAATGGCCATGGAGGTACCTACAGGAGAACTTTTTGTTGCTTCAAAAGACTCCAAGGACTATGTGCTGTGTAGGACTACAAAAATTCAGGTGTGCCATATTTTTCCATTAGCCAGCTTGTATTTTCTTAGCCTTGGATCTCTCTCATTTTTATTTATTTTTTTTAATAAGTACAAGTAATAGAAAAGAAAACATTACAGAGCAAAAGCCTAAATGAAAAGACATTCAGAAGAGACTCCTGTGGATGGTGCAATGGATATGTGACAACAAAGAAATACCGACTGCTGCATAAATAGGGATGTTWTTCTCAGAAACTTCTTCTGACGAAGAATTTTCAAGAGCAACAAATAGAATTTGGAGAGAAACTCGGCCAACTCTAGGGAAAGAGAAAGGTGGTGTGCACACCATCGCAGCAAAAGCTGACAGACTGACCAAAGAAGTCTCTCCTGAATATCAAATCTATGTATGCAGTATTAGAGAGAGACCTCACGCTCCACAAAGGTATTCTAAAAATTGCGCTTCATTATGCCTTGCTCGCAGTTAACAATATTTTATTGCCTTTCTATGGCACCGTACATCTGAGATTCCTTAACACCTGAAAAGCGACTGCCATATAACTATTGGCTGGATAAACAAGTATTACTGTCCTTATTTGACACAGCAGAATATCAACATATCGAGTTATGAAGAATTCAGGAACTTGGCGAATAGACCTGACTTTGGAAACAGCGCCCCTCTTTCAAAGCTGCTCTAATATGCAGAGAAATTATTACTCGTTTTGAGTAAAGGGAATAAAATACCTCTTCCTCTTCCTTTTTTCCTCACAGACACAAACAATTCTAGGCAAAGTTTGAACATAATTTTCAAATCAAAGCATACTTCAAGGCAGATGCCAGACCGGATTCAAGCTAAATTTGTAAACTGAGCTCCTCAGACGAGGACTGACGAGCTATCTGACTGCAAAAGATTRTAATAATTAACAAATGTGCCAAGTATTTTACTGAAAAATGAGCAGGCTTTTTATGGACTTGTCTGCAGGTTTCTTCTCCAGAGAGGAGAGGACATCATACTGGGGGGTTGTACTTCCCCTGGCTGCACTTCAATGTTGAGAAAGATTAGGATGTCTCTGAGCTAATGCAGTAATTATGAAATTAGGTTGATCTCCTTGGTTCTGACAGCCTGTGAACGTGGCCCTGTGTTGGGGAAAGCGGGAACGCGGGTACCCTGAAACCAGACTGTGTTGGCAGCTAGCGATCCAAATGGCAGTATTTCTCAAAAATCTGGCTAATCTCTTTAAAAAGCTCATCACTGTACTGCCCATGATTAATATAATGCTGATAAGGCACTGATTTGCCTACCTCTGCTACTTGTGTACTAAAGATGTGAACGTTTCTCTGAAGATGGATCACTTTGGAAACGAGCATCCTTTAGGCAGCGTTTGGTATCTATTGCACGGATTTTGTAAGACCTTGGTGCCAGTTCTCTGCAAGAAAAGGTTACTTCAGTGCCTTTCTTACGATCTTGTCGAGACAGCACACAGAGAATTCAACAATCATTGTGAATCAAATACGCTATTTTCTCCAAAAGGTGCATATATGGATTTTTGTGCAAAAATCATGTTCAGCTTTAAAAGGTGCTTTAGAACAGTAAATGACTCTGTGCAGGTGCCCACATACTTAACAATGAAATCTAATCAATCCTAAACCACAAAGGAGYGCTACTGTAGGCAAAGGGGGCAACGATGCAGACTGATGATCTAAAAATAGAAGTAGTCCAAGAATTCCAAAAATTATTCCAGCAAAGAAAAATAAACACAGCATCAGAGCAGGTGTGATAACCATGGCATAATATACACTGACGAATGACTGGCTTGCTAAAGAAATCAGGAAAAAAATGTATTTTGATGAGAAGCTCTAAGATGATCATTAGAACCTGATTGCTTTAACCTCAGATTTTTCATATCTACTTCTTGCAAACTATTTGATCTCTGCAAATATTATACCTGTGGTCGAGTTTCTCCAATAGATAAATTTGACCTATGATATCTTAGACCACTGAAATCCAAACATGTGATGAGCTTGGAAGGTATATTGAAGAGATACTTTAGGGAACTATATTTTGTATATGTTGCAAAATAATCTTGGAAAGGCTTTTATTCTCAGGAGCTTGCAAAGTGAATAGTTCTATGAAGATCTATAGTTGAATGTTTGCATCTGAGACATTTTGACTGTTACTATTGAGTTATTTTGGTCTGTTAAGGGTAATACTTACATGGGCTACGTAGCTTAGACTTTTGCAGCAAATTATTAATTTAATGGGTAGTATCCACAAAGAATTTCCAGTGAAAATATCCAAGTGTGTATTTTCTCACTTCAAGATTTAGGTTTTGTTGATAACAGCACTTTTGGACCTCTCCCCCATACATCTGGGGCAGATCATGAATTACGCTTTTATGTTTCACGCCAATTTAAACTAAGACATTCCTAACGGTTATCCGCTTTGGTGCTCTGTGAGAAATCCGTGGTGACTGGGGAACTTTTTGCATCATAGTACGGCTTGCAGCTAGTCTGTGAAAATACAGGCGGAAAGGCATAAATGGAGACAAATCTCTGCTGATAGGACCATAGCTCTTAGCTTATTTTCCCCTTGCTGTGAAGATGCAGTAGGACTTCAAAAGGGAGTACGGAAAGGGTGGGATCAGCACCGCTATTTCTTCTTGTTGTGCCCGTTTGCAGTGGCAGATCCAAATTAAAGCTGGCGCAGAAAGGAGTGTCATTATTTAAGGTGATACAAGGCAGTGCAGAACCAAAATTGTGGTTGCAGCTCTGACCTGTTGTGATTTTTCATATTCCGTGTACAGCTCTGTCCGACTTTCAAGAATTCTCCCGTTCAGCCCTTTTAGGCTCGTATTTACTGCAGCGTGGKGCGGAGGAGACGCGCGTAACGCGTTCTCCCTCTCGGTTTTGTCCACGCCAGGCGACGACTGTCGTTGCGGCCGTGGTGGAAGCCATACAGATATGAGCTCTGTCAGAGGAAGACACCGTTGTTCTGGAAAAATTGCTCTGCTTTTGGAGTAATTATTTCCAAGYAAAATTGGAACAAAGTGTCCACCTGAGGACTAAGATAACTCTAGGTTATTACAGTAATCATGCTGGTTAATTTTTCCGTGCAGACAAGGAAATCAACAGGATAGGTCATTTTAGTCTCCTTTTGAACAGAAATTATAATAGCACAGTCAGTGGTGGCTTGTCCTTGCAGTCTGTTTTATCCCTGCTATAGAAGTACGTGCGTCTGTATAAAGGGCAGAGATGAGGACAGGTAGGAGCAATGTAAAGATGTATTTTCCTCTGTGTTTATGAAACAAAACCTAGACCTTGCTAGCGAGCTCCCAGCTTACCAGGAGCCACCTGCTGGGAGTTTTGGGTGGTTTTTTAAAGCCATGGCCTGGATTTTGGAAGGTGCTGAGGGAAAATCACAATTTAGCTTATTGTATCCCAGATGCTTAGTGAGCATTGCCCCACTTTGCCCCGTCAGCGACGGCAGAGTTGCTCACTCCCTCGGATGAGAAGACGCTGTACTTTTATTTGTGCTTTCTTCTCKCCCTGATGCCTCTGTATGCAGGGCCAGACTTGTCACTAAACTATACCRAAGTGTCATCAAATCATCTACGAGGAAACTTTGGAATAATATGAAGCTCGGCATCTGGGGGTTTTGGGGTGAGCTGAGGGCACAGGGTAGCTCAGCAGATCTGCTTCGCTCGCCGGACGGTGTTCAGACGTCCCCAGGGTGCCAGGGAAGAGGGATGCCGTCAGGGTGACGGTTTGGTGGCCACGGGTCAGGGGCCGAGCATCCTGCTTGCTCTTGGAAAATGTGACAAAACTACAGATTTCTGAAGCTGGCAGTGGGATAAAACATTGCTGTTAGCATGACTAAAATCTGCTTTATGGCAACTTTGAAAGTACTCTAGCTTTCTAAAAGTTAAGCAAACCACTCAAATTTGGTTCTGCTGATACAGCCACAGGGGGTTATATGATCTGAGCAGCATTCGAAACCCTAAAGCTGAATATTACATCCCCTTACGCTTCAGCTGATCCTGCTCCCTGCTTCCTGGTTTCTCCCTTTTTTCTTCCAGGGTCCTCTGGGTTCCAGGAACCTGCTCTACTTCCAGCATCCTTCCCTTATATAAAGCAAAATAAAATGAAATTTTAGGCACTCTCTAGGAGGTGAAATGTGGAAAACACTACGAAATATATTTAATCTCTACCCAGATGGTCACCAAGAAAAACACAAAATGCTACTGATCCTGTTGACAACTGACCAGGTTGCAAAACACAAGTATCACAGAGCCTCTAAATCAGTATTGGTAGATTCATACTCAGGAAACCACATTTAATTGGGATTTTGATATTTACACTCCATAATAGGTGCATAACCTTCAGGAAGAGCAGAAGGAAAATAGCGTTCCTCAGATGTGTAAGGGAAGACTAAAATATTTCTGGCAGCCTCAAGAATTGCTGATTCCAGTTGTAGATAAAGATGACCTTTCAACAGAGAGCTGAGGAATAAACCCAACACATACCATGTACAGTATCTTTCCTACCTTTTGGCCTGATGTCAGAAGACACAAGCAAGGACTGATTTACATTAGGAGATTGAATGCCAGCAGCTGATGATGAAGCTACTTAGTAAAAGACATYGTTTACGAGCATCAGCTTTGCTTCCATGATATAACCCTGCCAGAAGCCAAAYGCTCTCCAGCACCTCAGAGCACTATCTTACCAAAGTGCAGCAGAAAATGGGGGCAACACATATGACTGACTTTGGAGAGATGTAAATGATACTGTTATTGTAAGAGGATAAGGAAGAGAAAGCAAAGTCCCTTTTCATTCTGTTTCTGTATGGTGTTTTATCCCCCAAATGAATAGACTTACTCCAATTTGAATAAGATGGGGTGCAGGCATAATCTGCCCCCTTGTTTTAGAGATGTGCTGTATAAGTAGCCTGGAATTGTGGACCTTTAAAAATGAAGATAACGGATAATCTGAAGTTGGTGCCTACGTTTTTTTGTAACTCTGACCCATATGCTGCTGTTGTTGAAGTTAATCATCCCATTTGCATGACTGTTGGCTGTTGTTTCCTGCCAGAATCCATCGCAGGGGACAGCTGTGTTTTGAAACAAGGGCTCAGCGTTCTGSGCAGCTACCCCAAGGTGCACCGCTTGTTTCTGCTTTGGGAGCTCTGGGGATTTTTCATGCCCTACCAGTGGATAACCACATTTTTGAACTTGGGAGTCAAAGGGAATAACGCTCRGACTTTCTCTTGCTTCACCCCACCATCCATCTTGCTTTCGTGAGCCAGCACTCTTTTCAAAGAGCTCTCTGGGAGCATGGAGGAAACATTTGTAAGCACTGCTGATCTCGCATGGATAAACAATGAACAAAGTATTGTTTAAAGTCAAGTTCCTAGAAACGGGGTGGAAAAATCACCTAAGGAGACTGAATCCATCTGACACTGCAACGCTTTTGGATGATCTGTGACCTTCATGGGCACTGACAGGTAGCATGGGACAGCATAAGAGACTTGGGATCACGAGTGGTGACGGAACTTTGTATACTCTAAAATCTGTCAGCAGTGAAATTTCACTGAATTCTGTGCTGCATTAACTCCCGCTCTGCAGTGAACCACGCCATCGGGTCGCGCTGCGGCACGACAGTGCGGGAGGAAAAACACGGAGGGAGATGGACCTCCCAACCAGCCACTGCTTGGACAACTGCCGCCTCGTGTGCGGTGGCACACGGCTGTCCGTGGCGGTGCAAGCCGGGCGCATCGCTTGCGGGGAGCCGCTCTCTCTGCAGCTTGCCAGGCATAGCGGCGTCCCCGCAGTCGTGGGGAAATCGCTTTGTGTGCSATTTCCTGGCTGTAATGAGGTCAATGGCAGGAGTCACGCACGGATTTTTTTTTTTTTTGCACCCTTTCCAGGCCTTGGAGCTCAGCAGCTTGGAGGAGTAGTTTTTCCCGGGATGATACAGCCTGGCTGACACCGCCGGGAAGCTCCCTGTCCTTCACAGCAGGTGGTCAGTCTTGTGTGCTCGGTGATACTGTCTGGTTTGCATGCAAGTACTTTGCATTCACAGAACAGTTCAACTAACAACATCCTTCAGATGCTGAAGAGGCCTACAGCTCTGCCTAGAAGCTCACGCAGAGCTTCTTCACACTGCAACAAGTGCCTCTAGACGTCCCTCCGTGTCAGCCGCTAGGCTTTCGGTAGTTATCAGCAGAGACGTTACAGTCAGGAACGATTGTCTTCAAAGGAGCGACAGGCAGAGCGTTCGGACAGAACTGAATCGCAGCTGCCCGGCACTGTCTTTAATGAAGCAAATGCTTTAGAGACATTGCGGTAGTTCTCAGCTTGTTTTTTAGATTTAATTTTAGACCTGCAGTACTGGAAACCCACTCCTCGAGCCTTGTACTGGGGCATGAGTCAGGAAGAGAATCTGGCTTGAAAGAAAACAGRGCTGCTGACCATTTCCTATCGCTGCGGCCAGGAAAAGTGAACCTGGAAAAGCAACCAAACATTTAAACATGTATTTTCATTTCAATAATCTGAAGTTTCAAAAGTCTAAAAAAGACATTTTTTTACTTGTTTTTGCTCCTGTATGGGTAATCCACTGTTCACTTAAATCTCCTTTTGCAAACAGCACTTCCTGCTGAGCGAGACCAGAAGATAAAAGAGGCACAAGGGAAATACTTAAAGGACTTAAAAAAAAAAAAAATCCCGAAGTGCCCGACAATATTAAAAGCCTGCACAGACCAACAGCGCCGGCTCCTCGGGGGCCGGAGCCGCGAGCCACCCGCGCCCCTTCCAGCAGGCCGGCGGCGCCGCGGCCCCCCCGGCCAGCGCGGCGGGGGCCCTTCGCCAGCATCCGCGCCCGGGCGGCCGGGGCGTAAAGTTTCCCC
>NW_028185372.1:539606-624817 GCF_003343005.1 Rhea americana | reverse complement strand
TTTTTTTTTTTTTTGGGGGGGGGGGGAATCATCAGAAAGTACTTCTCCGTGTCATTAAATACTTGTGTCCGCACAAAGCAGGTTGTGATATATGCACTGTTGTAAGCCCAGGAGCAATTGTGGATGAGATATGTAGGAGGAAAAACATCAAGAGCTGACCTCAAATGCTAAAGTTAAACGTGTTGCTTCTCTTCCAGGTGGCCTGGGGTACTCTGATTAAACCTGTCTCAGTCTGTAACTCTGACCATTATGCTTTGCAACAGAAAGCTCTGCTGCCCCCTTTACAGGTGCCATAAAGCTGTAAATGGGCTTAATATAGCCCATTCTGTTAACCTCACTTCTTCCCCTCAGTAGCCTCTTAATGAACTGCAACTTTCATGAATTTCTCTCAGTGGGTTGTCAGAGCTCCTCTGGGTCTGTCTGGAGAGCGCGGGGGGGGGGCGCCCCCAAGCCGCCCCTGCTCCCTTCTCCACTGCGGGAGGTGGCGGGGGGCTGACGCGAGGGGTGGTGGGTTCTGGCAAATGTAGTTTGAGTGGGGCCAAGCGTTGGCCCTGACGTGGCGTCGGCTTCCCGTGCRCTAGCCGAGATGCTGGGCTGCAGCCCGGAGCCGTCGGGGCTTGGACGTGCGCTTTGTTCCTGCGAGCAGGCTCTTCYCGTTGGAGCGCTGTGGTCTGAACGGCTCTGCTTTAAAGCAAACTCGGATGCGTGTGCACGGAGACCCTCCCTTCCAAGCCCTGGATGCACCTCCTTGCAAATATCTAATCCCTCTAGATTACAAACTTTGGTGGTTTTAGAGTGGCTTCTCCCTGTCTTGCGCGGTTATTGTGCTGGAGAAATTATCTTCTGAGTAGCTAAAGCCCACAGTGCGTGGAAGAATTACCTACAGTACTACTAAAGCAATAATTCTATGAAAAACAAAATGTCTGAAAGCGAATATAAAGGGTGGCTTTGAAGTCTTTTTCTCTGTGAAAATATTCAATGCTTAGCCTAGAGGATATCTATTTTCTTTCACTTTTATAGAACTCAGGAATATTTTACAGAAGTAGGATTCACATTTTGGAGGCTTAAAAGAAGAGCTAGAAGTCTTTCAATTTTCACGACATGGAACTTTCTTGTGTTCCCTTTACAATGTTGTCAGGTGAACAGGATGCTGAAAGCCTTGACACCTGCGTAGATATTCGCACTGACTTCTGCACTAATGAGCTTGTGAAGGCAGCAGTTACCAGCTGTTTGAATACGAATGGCGGCTTTGGGGACCAGGCAGTACCTTCTGTGGGTAGAGTGGAGTTGCCTCTCAGTATGTTGTTGTCACTGGTTGTTTTCTCTTCTCTCTATCCTATGGATTCTTTCAACCATTAATGGAAATTCTCTGTTTCCCCAAATAACWAAGGGATAGATACTCCTGAGGGAGTCTGAGAGGCATGTTGCCGTGTTGTGTTCCCGTGGGCTGGGCACAACCTCGGAGGCTGGCTGCGGACAAGGGTGCACAAGGCAGAAGTTGAGACTGTGGCTCTCTAAATTAGGATGAAGTATAATGCAGCAGATCAAGGCAGTCTCTTGGTTTCTTCAAACCGCAGGGGACAGTTTGTCCCAGGCACCTCGCTAGGGCTACTCAAAGGTGAGAAGGACAAACGGAGTCCAGATGTCTTTGGAGAGCCCCGACTTCTCCTGTGCTAGAGCCGTAATCTTGCWAGCAGGGCCTGTTTGGCAATGCCAGTGAAATCAAGTCCCTGCGTCTTGAGGGCCAAATTTAAAAGGACTTTCAAGCTGCCTGGCTTTACGATATTGCAGTCGGTGTCTTGCTAGCATTTCAATAGCTTCATGTAACTTCAAAGGAGTAGCTCTGGGCAGAAGTCAGGTCTGGTGCAAGAGCATCTAGTTTGTGTTAGGAGGCAGCGTGAGACTTTACTGTAGAGTCCTTCCAAAGAGGTCAGGAGTGTTGTGTCCGCTTCGAGTGTGTGGCCTCCTCTCTGCTTAAAGGCATACACGGTCATGCAATGGCCTTGCTCAGACTTGGGAGCATGTGTCAGATGCTCACCTTCTTGCAGAGGGAAAGAGTAGACCTAAAATATACCTTAGCTCAGCTGGGCAAGTTTTGTGGAATGCTTTTTCTTTTATTTTTTTAGCAAAACTTCACCACTTACTCCCTTTAAAATCCAAGTAAAAGGACATCTGAACAAATAAGTTGGTTTTTTTTGGTTGCTCTTTTAATGATAATTTTTTACAAAGCACAATTCACCACTTGAAAGCTTAGCTTGGTTAGCCTAAGTCAAAAGTTGTGGATTTTATCCATGAAAGTGTAAGAAAAGGTCTTACGATGCAGATACATTTCTAAATTGTTTCTGAATGTTACTACTGAAGTATATTTCTCTGCTATATTTCTATGCATTTCTATACTAAGTGGTATTCTATCTCTAAATGTTGTTACTGTGTCCAGCATAGGACTTGTTCTTTTGCTTGGTTTCCTGCAGGTGTTGTTAGGTATTCCGCATAATGTTCATCTCCACAATGGGGTCAAACCATGTTAAAACACCATTAGACAAATGCAGAATTAAAAAAAAAAAAAAAAAAAGCTTTAACTGGGCAATATGAAGGCAGGAAATGCAGAGGCTGAGGTTCCAACAGCAATATTAACTTGGCTGCAATACACATCCTGTAAGCTCTTTTATGGCATACATCTCGTAATATAAACAAGAATGAGCACATAGATTAATATATCCAGAGAGAGAGCAGAAAAGAGTATTTTTCTGAATTTGACCCACTTGTCTGTGCGATTGCTGGCTCTGGTGTATAGTCTGGAAAAGCATGGTACTCCCTTACGCCGTGCTGGGCAGTGCGTGCACTGCTGACTCAGAAGTACCTGATTGCTGATGGAGCAAGAGTAACATCACTGAATGAGTAATGTGGATTTTGCTTGTGTTGAAACAATGTCATTTTAATAAACTGCTTTTTGTTCCTTAAGGTCTGTGAGTTGTACTACGATCCTTAAGCATTCCCTGTTTCTTTATTCCTGACGGATGTGTCTGGCCCTGCGGAGCCTGCTGGGGCTCTGACAAAGTGCAGTGGGCTCACTTCGGTGAGTCTCAGCTTTCTCCTCATATTACTCCTGCRTTACAGTAACAGCTCTTCTGGCTAATTTTTACTAGATCATATACAAAAAGTCATAATGTGAATATAGTATTTTAATGCAGATATGCAATGGACCAAACAATATTGCTCTTTGTATTAGGTTGTTGTAATTAAAGAATTGTGATATTAATGTATTTCACTAAATTGATAAATTTAGCTTGAAGGTCAGATAGTCTAATCTGACCTTCCCCATGTCACAAGACATTATATCTCSTGCAGCTACCACTGTACTGAGTCTGAAATTTGCATGCGATCTGTTGTCATCTAGGACAGAGTCTGTGGTCTTTCAGCAGCAGCTTCCAGCAATGAAAAGGTAGTTTGGGTGAATAGAATTAATTTGTGGTTACTCTCTGCAATAAAATAATTATTCTTTTATGGTTAAAAAGGGCTCTTAATCTAGTATCAATGCACTGATATTGCTGTCTTGTTTTTTGACGTTATAGATTTTTGCAAGGGAGATCGGAACAGCAAAATTGGGAGGCTCTGGAATATCCCAATCTAATATTTGTTCTATTATACCTGTCTAATTGGAATGGCTCCTCTTTGGTGCAGCCTCCCAAATATGCTGCTAGAGGACTGCTGTAAGCTGTGCCAATTGTCCTTTAATTTCATTATCGTTCGGTTTGGCCAGCATTTTATTAACTTTCTCTGCAGTGTTATACAGTTTGCAAAGGGGATTAGTACTCTGGGTGGGTTGCAGTATTTATTGTGTGTGTCTAATCTCAATTCCTCTTGAAATGAAATTGTATTAAGCTAATTTGACAAAACTTTGAAATGACAGTAAGGCTACTCGTGATAATTAATTTTTTTTCCAAGTCAGTAATTGTACACATTAAAATTATCATGATCCACACAGTCAAAATGGTTCAAATCAAGCAGTGGGATCCCACTGGGTTTTTCTGATTCTGACTTTGGCCATTTTTGCTTGATGGAAGGTGAAGGTAGGCAACTGCTTTAGGGTCCCGTTACGGTGAATGGTCAGGTGTCTTCTCAAAAATGTAGCYGTACCTCTCACGATCTGTGCTGTGGGAATTCTAGAAGGGGCAGGGCTGAAAAATGGCGAAAGTGTAGAAAGCAGAGTCTCTAACTATATTAAAGACTTGTGAAACTTGTGCCATTCCACACACACGCACACAAAAAGAGGGCATAATTTTTATAGAGTGGAGCCATCGTTGCTGTCTCAGACWGGGGAAAAACGTATTCAGTATTATATTTTTATCATACGCAACACAAAGACTTTTGCTGTGCTGCTTAAAATCCAGACTTCTTTCAGCCTCTGTTCTGCCGTGRTGTTTTCATCCAAAATGGACTGCTGAGTCTGACTATAGCAATCTGAAAAAAACCACCCTAACCTTCCTTCCTGACACTTCAATTGTAACATCCACTATGTGAAACTGGGGCATAAATGCATTAACACTTGTCACAGGGAAGAAAATCCTAAATGTGATGGGGACCAGAAAGGAGTGATTCTTAGATTCATGATATAAATTGGTTCATTATTTATTTCAATCAAAGGCTGTAGGTGCTGTTATAATGAAAAATTAAAGTGCACTTTGCAGAATAAATCTGAGCTGACACTGCCAGCCCCAAAGCATTCCTGACCTACAAAACGAAGGAGAGCTTTGATGCTTGCTTCGCTCTTTGCAAAATCCTGGATAAACAAACTTTGGCCAGAGGTTTGACAGAGGTCAGCCCTATTAAACCACCGGTGCAGAGCCCACTCTGTTTTCTGCTGCTGTCCAGAGAAAACATCCTGCTGTTGCCTCCCAGGTGTTGCAGATCTACACAACAGCAGCCCAGCTGCTTGGCCGCCTGTAAATACTTTGGTATCTTCACTAGATATCATCTTATCAGTACTAGAATCCTATTTGCAAGTTATCTGTAAGTTTAGAAGCAGTCTCTGTCCCAGCCTCAGCTTTCTAGGACAGACTAGTAAAATACAGCCTGTGCACTCTTGGACCAGAGTTTCTCCACACCTCCAGCTGTGTGCAAAATATAGTAGTGTATAAACTGGTGATCTGACCACAAGTAAGGGTTAACACACTGCTGTGCTCTCCACTCCTGGAGCAAAGGTGGTCTCCCAGTCATGCGGGCTAGGTTTAGCTTTAATATCAGGRTATAAATTTTACTGGTCTTGGTGGACTTGAAATGACCAAGGAATATGATCTATTAAGAGATTTACGTCTTTCTAAGTACAATCAAAGATCAAAAAGGGACTTCAAAACAGTATGGATTTTGAGAGCAATTGCATCAAAGGCTGTGCCAAAACACATAAAGAAAAGGCTTTGTTTATTTAATGCAAACCTAAAACTCTGATGGAAACAGCACAGCCCGAGCAGCCAGTCTCTGCACCCTTGGCTGGTGGTACCAGCCACATCTGCTAGCGGCACAGCCCAGCCGTCATGGCACTGTTCATCAGGGCTGGCAGGAACACCGCTGGCCAGTGACCTTGCAGTAAAGACTGAAGTCCCTGTCTCATCCACACTCAACTCCCAACGTGAAGGATGTCAGATGATGAGTGGGACAGGTATTAAACATTAACCAGCTGCTCTGCCTTAAAATATGAATCCCGATCTTGTGTACTTGTTTCCCAACAGGACTGGCTTTGAAGGACTTGAGACTTTTGCAAGTGATGAATTTACCTATCTCTTGGTCTTCTGTATCCCAGATCTGCGGTGCTGGTTTTCAGCTCTTGAGCACTTGCAGGTATTTCTGCTGGGAACGCGTTCGCCATGTTTATCTGTGAATAGAAAGAAGTGGGTGGGCTGACTTTAAGCCAAGCTGCAATTGCCTTCCAGGCTCCCAGCAGCACAGATTACATTACCCTTCCTTTAATCATCTTCCCCTCCCTTTAACCTCCTGCTCTTTTCAGCAGAAAAGCAAAGCATCTCACCCTCACTGCTGAGCAGCCTTCCTCCATCAGCTTTATGTTCAGGTCCTCCACTTGACGCTGAGGAGCTGAGCAAGGAAATGTCTTCTTCAGTGTAATGGGGCTTGGGCTCTGGGCTGGGATATGGCCCACCTCATTCAGCAGCGATCCATCTCCTCTCTTGTGGGAAAGACCTCCCACCCTTTCTCCTCTGAATGAAACCACAAGCTTTTCCATAGTGGATGTGCATCCTGGAGCTCATYTGGAAATAAATAAGTGCAGCAAACAAATGGATGGCACTGCTCCGGAGAGCCCAGTCGTGTTTGGCTGGTGTGTGCTGGTGCTGCTGGCTGCTGTGGGACTGGGGACAGCTGTGAGGGGCTTGTTTCAAGGGCTTTAGCCCACATCCTTTTCTTTCATTTCACATTGAGGTGCAAATCAAATGATTTAATGCTCTGTACATTGAATGGCCTTAAGCGCAGTGAATCACAGCTCCTAGATGACTGGGATGGAAAGGACTTGCTCACGCAGCCTTGGGTTTTGGTACTCGGGTCATCTAGCCTTTTGCTTTGCTTTTGAAAGTATTCCTCCTGATTAAAGTAGGATTGGTGATTGCAAGATGTCTTGTTTGGCTGGTTTAATGATTTACCACCTTCTCTGCTGAAAGTTAAAGTGTATTTACTCTCTGACTGTAAATGTCTCAGCTGTGGGGTGGTTATTTACTATTTACTATTCTAATGCAAATGTGTGCTATTATGTTTCCATTGATCATACAGGCATTGCCCATAGATTTTATTTCTTGGTGGTTTTAGGCTTACTTTTTCTCCTTCCTGCCTATATCTGTTCCACTGTGCACTACGTAATMGAAATTCCTTGATGTGCCATTTAACAGTCTAGAGCTATAACAATTAAAAATATTCTTCCTTATCCAATGAATTCTGATTCTCAGCGATGAGGTATTTGTATTTGTCTAGGGAATRTTTTATTAAAGCGTTCAGCATTTTATAGGTGTATTTACTTTCAAGTGTATTCTAACCGAAAGGTAATTGACTGCAATTATGGCTATATAAAGAGCATTCATCTTCAGAGCCATGCGGCTAATTGTAGCGCTCTCAGTGTGGATGCAGCTTGAATGCTCCAAGCTGATGGATATGAAATCACTGCTCATGTTGAGAGAGGCTTGCAACCCGCCCCAGGGGCTGCAGCTGCCCTCTTGCAAGGTGCGTGTGCCGCCATGAGGTTGGGTGAGGTTTGGATGCCACGGCTGCAATTTTCCACATCGAACTAGGTCTTAAAGTTTGTTCCTTAGTCCTAAGGCCCTTATTGCCTACGTGTTTCTTTTGTGGAAGCGAGTTTGGCTGCAAGTGTCAAAAATGGTGACTCAGCTTGAGAAATACATGGAAACTCCTTCAAACTGATGTTTCTTCTTTGGAATCTTCCTCTAATACAATAGCTGCTTCTTCGTATACTGAGTTTAGAAAAATGGAGCCTGTGAGTAGGAAGTCTTGCCTTGAAATAGACTGCTTTGTGATTAAGGATTTTATCAGTAGCCTTTTAATCACCTGTATAGATAGGATAATAGCTCAGCAATAGCAGATGGAAAGCAAGAAGTGCTGCTGGTTGGAAGATATGACTGGCATCTTTCACTGTCTCTCCTCAGGGTTTAATGGGGATAGTYCTACCCTGAGCAGGGGATGATCTTTAATCTGATGGAGCTCAAGTTAGAGTCTAACTGTGCTAGGTACCATCTCTACTATACTAATTAGTAATCTGTACTGAGTAAAAYGATTAGTTGGCTCTTGCAAGCAAGCAAAGGAATACAGAAAAGGTTAGGAGGTGTCTTCATCTTTACGTACTATTTGATAATCAAGATACTAGGCATATTTTAGCTACTGGCAGTGATATCACCAAGGACTCACAGGACTATGCCTGGATTCACTGATTTCTGTTTTTATTGAGAGGGAGGGAGAGGGGTGGAACTTGTTCTAAAAACTGTTGTAAGCTGCTAAGGCCAATTACATGATTTTTTCTTAAATCGTTAGTTRAAAAGATAACTTGATGAGAGCTGGATACACTACAGAAATGGCTTCTATGAAAGACCTGATATTTGCCTTAAATCTCATTTTGGTCTACAAGTGCCTGTRGTTTGCTTGGCTACATGGAAAGTGGTTGGTATTTCAAGCCCTGGTATCTCTAAACATTGCCATAAAGGAAGCCCTGCTGCTCTCAGTGTTTGTGTAAGTGTCAGCATCCCTTATTTGTGAGAAAATGATCCATTGGGACCCATTTCTGCTAGGCCCAGAACAAACCTGGGACAAAATGCCTGTGGATCCCATAGTTGTCTTTTTATTTCAGCTTCCAGCTTCTGTTTATTGTATTATGCTGTTGGCACTGCTGGGATGGTTCCCTCTTCCTCTCCACCAGACGGAAATTTTTCTGTTTGCTAGGAGGTGCAGCTGGAACCTGTGTTTGGCAGTTTATGTTGCGGGACAAATTAGAATTCCAGTTTAAATGAGGTGCTGTTTTTTTCTCTTTCTTAAATAAAAACTTCTTTAAATGGAATCCAGCTAAAACCCAAATAAGGATCTTTAAAGAAGAGCTTCGAATCTATACGTGGCAAGGTGGTGATCTGCATAGACGTGCCGGTGTTTGGGAGAGGTGACCCTTCACAACGGCATCGCTGTCTGCATTCCCTGCAAGTCTGGCCAAATTCTGACGCGATGGCCTGAAAAGTGGTCTAGCTTGTATTGACACAACATAGCCTGAGATTTTCTTAGACCTATTTGTTTTGATGAAGAATGCGTAGGGATAGTCTAATTTGGCATATCAGCAAAGGCCTATGAAAACATTCAGGACTACATGCAGCTGCTTTTTCTGGCTTCTGGCCTGCTTTCCTCTGGCTACTTGTTGGGTCAGTTATAAGGTCTTGCTCAGTCTGGGCCACCTTCTGAAGTGAAGTCCTGAAGGACGCGTAAATCCATGGGTGGTGGGTACGAGGCTGGAAGGAGGAAGCCTCTCCCTATGTTACAGTGTATTCAGAGGCAGTCCACTTGCTGCGTGGCACCCTGCATTGTAGGAGCCCAAATTGTTATCCAAAATAYGAGTTTAAAGGTAGTCTGAGAAGCTACACCTGCCTCTGAGTTTTCCCAATCACTTTAGTAAACGTAATTCCCCCTGCCGTGGTCCTCTTACGCTCTGTTACTATGAAGAAAAGCAAACAGGCAGGAGACACTGATTACATGCTTGAGAAACAATGAAACTTTATGGTATTAGAAATGCTGCCAAAACACGAAAAGGAAAGGGAAAGGATGAACCTGGGGAAAAAAAATATTTTTCCTTCTCACATTGTCTGTATCAGTTATGGATGGAAAATTATTTCAGACAAAGCTGTGAATTTTGTTTGTCCTTATAAAAACACTGCATTTTTTGGAAAAGCTTCCCTTYGAGAATTATGGCCAACCTCATTTCACAGTTAGATATATTCATCTCTGATAAATTCAATGGACAAAATCTGCACAAAACAACTGCTTAAAATTATAAGCAGCTTGCATAAACATGAATTATTAAGGTCACTAAAGCTCCTAGAAACCCAGATAAGTGAGTGCACAGTTGCATTTGTTTTTCAAAACATGCATTAATTAATAAGGGGCTTAGTTCCCAGTTTGTTCCCMCTCCCCTCCCATTTTCCTTTCATCTGGAAGACAGAAAAAGTGTCACTTCTCTCGTTCTCCCCCCCTTCCTTTGGYCTGAAGCACAGAAGTGTGCCAGACGTTCATTCAAAGCCATGATACCCTAAAATGGTCACTCACGTTCTGTTGGGGATGTCACACCCTCCAAAATGGCCAGGCGTTGCATTTGGTSCCTGCCTGGACTACCTGTGTGTCTACTGGCGCAAAGTTGTATCACCTCTGTGTGGCTGAAATGAAGTCTCCAGGAGCTGAAGAGCAGTTGTGCTAACTTATTTGGGCAGCATGGAGAAGGCAAGGTGTGGAAGAGGAGAAGGAGAAGGTTACAGATGATGTGGTAGCACCAGAGATCCTGTCCTCCCTCTGGACATGCASAACAGGAGCCTGCCTCTATTTTGAATAACATTTCTTTTGGCTAGGTCAGGTGTGAAACTGGGGGATACAATAGAGAGATGTGGCAACCCCRAGGACTCCAGAAACCCAAGCCTACTTTATAGATGGGTGCATCTAATTTAGTGCCAGTGTGGATCAGAAACAGGCTTCTAAAGCAAATCTCCTGGCTGGGCTTTGGTTTGCATSGTGGAATGGTCTCAGAGTGCATGACCTAGAGCCTGCATAGGGGGAAGATCTGCTTCAGGAGACACCTACTACAGCCTGGCTACAAACGGACACTTGATCCCTGGGTCCAGCCTAGAGATAGGCCACTGTGAAAACGAGCACATTCCCCAAAATGTGTACGTATGGGAGTCAGTTTCTCCATGGGTCTGCTCTATCTGCTRATGTGGGCATAGCCAGTAAGTGTTGGCCATGGACCCGCAGGTAGCAGAGCAATGGGAGTTTGTGAAGGGGGCTTTCCTCCAGCCTTATCCTGGCACAGGAAAGAATTCGAAGTACTTTTTTAGGAAATCAGATGCGGGCTGCTGTGATTGAGAGGCTGAGCCCTGCGTATATTCAGAGAAAAGTCAAACTACATATAAATAAATGTCAAAGTCAGAGAAAGACCTGCGAAACAAAGAATTAAAGAAGGGAAAACCAGGAGAAGAGCAATGTGATTATTTTTTCCTATTTCAGTTGCTGTGGTGCTGTCTGGAGTAGAAGCAAGTCAGACTTTCATTAAGAGGAAAAAAGAGGTACCAGTAATCGAGGTGTGAGATGAGGAGAAYTATGATGCTGAGTGCTGGTTGTCTGGCTGGAGAGTGAAGGTCAAACTTTAGCGAGCTTATGCAAGACCAAACAGCTCAGATAAGGGTACCTATTCATAGGATGTCTGGGAGAAAGGAAGTCTTCAGAGATGGTCATAAAATGTAAAAAATATTAAGAGGCTGCAAGCGAACTTGCGTATAAGGGGTAGGGTTGAGTCTTGGGATCCTGGAGGTAACAAAGGATGTGAATTTTGCTTCTGTAGTTTTTAGTGTGAGGAAAGTCTCCCTGGGAATGATATAGCCCCACAGTGGGGTTATTCTACTTATTTTGGAGTGCTCTTAGGCATACACTTCACTATGTTTATCCTTAGTCAGGGAGGAGAAAATGAGGATGAAGGCAATCAGCTAATAATTCTTCAGTCTGTGATGTTAGCATCTGCAGAAGAAATTCAGATACTCAGCATTTGGATTACTGAGCTCCAGAAAGATGAAGTCAGTATTTCTGGACTTGCTGGGTTTTAGTGATTCCACTTCTGCTTCATGCCCTAATGAAATACAACACAAATGTCAAGACATCAAATGTGGTCTTTTAAAACTCTTCCTAGGTACAGCATCTGCTCTCTATCTGTGAGGAATCTAATGTCTGCAGCCACCGGAGAAACCGTTCAAGGAGAGGCAAATGTTAAAGCCATTATCTAAATGCTTATGTTCTGCCGCCGATACCTGGTTTTGACTTAACAAACAGCAAAGCGATTCTCTGGAATGAGTTTGGAGGGAGGAGTTGGCCTCCGTGGTGCTGCAAGATAAGGCACAAAGGCCACAGTCCAAACGTTTATCCCTTAGGATAACACTTACGGGGCAATGTTGTTAAAGAGGAAAAAAAAAAAAAAAATTTGTTCCGTGCTTTACTCCACCACAGTTTCTGAAAATAACTAGCCAAGGATTGCTTTTGATATATAATAGAAAAACCCTCTAACCAACAAAGAGGCTTCAAAACAAGCAAATACTTGACATATTTGTTAATACACATGGTAGCATTGCATTAATTTTAAGGTATACTTTTTAGGGTTTTTTTAAATGAAATGAGGACACTAAAATTAGTTCATTTATAAATCTTTCTGCATCCAATTTTCAAGCATAAATAAAACATTTACCTTGTCTGTCTCTTTTCTCATCATGAGACAATACAGACCATGTAGCCTGTAACTTCTTTAAGGTAATAAGCAGTGAAAGCTGTCTTAAATGATTTGCTAAAAGATATAAAAACTGTTTTCACTGTAKAGGTGGCTTTCAAAGAGTGAGGAAGATGGCAGCAGGAATGTAGGGAGTTCCTTAAAATGGCTTTTAATGATTGCCTTTGGGAGCACAACTTTAATGAATTTATCACTGTATATTTTATAAGGTGGATTATCACACTGAGAAATGCACATCAAGGAGGGCAGCGAATGGACTGCTCATTTTAGTGAGACGGGTGGAAACGGAGGGCAGAGAGGCAACCAGGGTGAGAAGCAGCTCAGATTAGTAGCTGACAGACCCAGGAAGGGTTTGCACTGGCAGAATAAGGGAAAAGGAAGGTAGCAAAGTAGATCAGAAGACCACTCCACAAAGGTGCCATATTCCATTAATTTCTATAATTCAAAAAAAAGGGCTTATGGCAAAGAAACTCTTTGAAGTTCTTGTTATGTGACACTTGAGACTGCAGCATTGTCAATGCTGAAGATTTTATTCTGTGTCTTGTTTAAAAAAGAAGCTAAACAYGACCTTGGGTCTACAATTGTTGGTACCTCCTTAATGTATGTTAATTAGTAAAGACTGTGRGAAAAGTAGTACAGCTGCTGAGGGAACTCTATATTCTAATTTTTAAAATGTTCCAGATATTACCAACTGTGCCTAACGATCTTCATACAGTTATGGTTRTGTGGATGTTGCTAGTGTGTGTACAGTCACACACCACGTTAAAGCGTTTTCATGTATGGTGATGGCAAAACCGGAAAAAAAAAAAAGTTTGTAGATTATATTTTAAACTGTAACATTAAAGCTATGTGTCTTTGTGCCTTCTTATGCCACGCAGAAGGGAAGAGAKAGTAACGTACAGGTCCGGTGCTTCTGAAGATGTTCCCCTCTGGTTTCAGATGCAGATTTTTAATAAGAAAAGTATGCATCTCTGCTTCTTGTCACTCCTGTCCCAGGGATGTTTTGCATCTCTTGCTATGTTTTTATCAGTTTCCTGCTCTTTGGTGTTGATGTCTGTTCTTTATAAACCTTCCAGTCTGCCCGGCCCTGCACTGACCCCACCCTGGTTCCCAGCCCTCTCTGCAGGAAAGCAAGTTAAGCAGCTGCAGATAAAATGAAGGTAGGAGGAGAAAAATTGCAAATACAGAGAGTAAAATGTGCAGAYGAAATTTGTGCTGGCTTGGGAATGAGTGGCTTGCTGTGGCTGTCATAAAAATGCAAATAGCCCAACTATTTCTAACTGTTTAGTGAAATAGCAGATTGTAAGTACAGATAGAGCTGTTTCCTGTAGTGTTTGTACTCTAAATATTTATACCTGGTGATTAGGTTCATTGTTCCAAATTTCCCAGAGAAGATGTTGCCCAAGTAGGTTTTTTTTTCAGTTTTTCCCCAAAGGCTAATGGGGTTTAGTTTAATGATAGCATGTTCATAGCTCTAAAACCAGAGCTCCTGGAGCCTTCTGTTTTGAGTGAYGCTTCTTGTAATCAGTCACATTTTGGGAAATCATATGCAAAAACATGTTGTAATTGCTGAAGTTAATGCTTCATCATCTGTTTAGTCCATGTTATCTTCTCCCGTGTGAGGTGGGGGGATGGCAGGAGCCAGGGCTGGGAACTCACCCTCCACCTCACTGGTATATGAAATGATTTCTCATTGTAGAGGAACAAGAAAGCAACCTCAACATCAGGCTGTGACGGGATTTTGCGTTGTGCACTCTGGTCTCCTCTTTAAAGGACTACGCACAATCGCCTCCTTACTTCCAGCTACAAATTCAAAAATGCTAACCACCCACCCTACAGCTGCAAATACACAGATTATCTCCACGGCCAACAGCTTTGAATAATCAAACAGAGATAAATTTACCCCTGTGATCCAACAAATAAAACCAAGAATCAGGCAAATCCTCTCACCCATAATCCTACAGCAGTTTTCAAGGGCAGRGTGAAGGCTTTCATCAAAAGCAGTGGCAGTGGGAAGGTCATCAGGTTTGTCCTACCTTGGTCTGATGATGAGTTAAGGCCGTGTGGCGGTGTGAAGTGCTGCTGAGAGCAGGCTGTTTTGCAACCTGATGAGACCGTCTCACCGCTGCTCCTGTGAAAGACGTTAAATGGGAAGAGCATGAACTGGAAATTGTGTGCGCGGTGCTGCTTTCACGGGAAGAATTGYGGCTTGGAATATCTTTCTCTAATGAGTTCAGTCTTTAACTTTCTGTTGGCGTGGAGGACAGGCATTCCTTATCGCTAACATGGGGTTAGTACCACTGAGAAAACAGCTCAGTGCTGGGCGTCTTACCGTTGCATCTGTGGATTCCTAGTCATGGACTTTGGTCTGTGTGACTGCTGAGGAAGAAGAAAATGCTAGCCCAAAAGTCATATCAGAAAACACTTTATTTTTAAGTTTTTTAAGTTGGTTTCTTTTTGCCTTTATTTCCCAGGTCAGCTGTTCTGTTTTATTCAAAATGAAGTCTCCACTTTTTTTTGTTAGTAAATTCTAGCTTCTCAGAGCTTTTATCTCATTTTCCCCTGCCCTTTTCCCCTCTGTTCTAGGAAGCTCATTTCCTTATTCCTGCTATTAAGGTTACTTAGTATGTTGTCATCGGGAAGCAGCACTCATTTCTTCATGGAAAGAAGCTGCTTAATGTTTCATGTATTACAGTGAATAATTAAATAAAGAAAAATATGTAACCCTGCTAAACTATCTGGCAGCTGAAAGGAAGAAAGCATTTCTAGTCTGTGGGGGAAAAGTGACAATCTTGGCCTGGTGTCTTAAGCCACAAGGGTAAGGTTTAAAAATGAATATGTCTGGCAGGACATTCAAAAATCTGGATTTTCAACTTCCAATGCATTTATATCGTTAATCTTTAATTGTCATATTCTTGAGCTACTGGCTGCTAGAACAGAGCCTAAATATATGCGGCTAAGGAAAAACAAACTAGTAAGTGGAAAGAAGTCTCTTCGGGGACCGTCACCTTGTGAACTGCCAAGGCTAGAAGGGCTGTCAGCACTCAGACGAGCGGGGAGCTTGGCAGTCCGGTAGTGCATGGCAATAGCAGTGTTCACATAGGATGTCTAGATGCGTTGGCTTCTCGAGTTGTTTGCACCCTTTCCAGGCTGCTACAGTTGTTTTCTCCTTTTCCCTGGATTTTATAACAAATCTTATTCTGTTGCATGTCAAACGCAACTCTTAGTTCTGTGGAGGTGGGACAAAACACCTGGGGAGACGGGACATCTGTGCAGAGAGTTGGGAGAGGGGTGACTGGTTCCAAAATGATCTAAAGAGACCCCCCTTTTTATTTTTTTTAATAGATCCTGATTTGAGCTATAATTTTGCAGTGACCTTTGCTATTTTACAAAGTGAGATCAGACACCTGCCATCCTGGTGGCAAAGGAAGCATAATTCTACCAGTAACTCAGGGCCAAGTTACAAATGAGRGCGAGTATGTTGTGTGCTTGGCTTTTCTTTCCTTAGCCTGGTTTTTCCCCTTGCTGCCCACATCATCTCARATGGATATGTGCTTTAGCAGAATTCGCTGAGGCCAGAGGCATATCGAGGCATGTGCAGAGCAGGAGYGAGCTGTGCCACCTCGCATCCCTGCGGGTTTGGTTGCCGTGAATCCAGAGTATTCACCAGCTGCACTGTGTTGCATTGCACCTTTGCATTTTTCTTTCTCTGCTTTTGTGTACTGAGAATGTAGGTTGGGTCACATAATTTGGGCCCACATCTTTCCACTGCTTTTTGCATTTTCCTCTCTGTGTGACCRGCAGGACCTGCACTCTGGACTGCTGTGGGGCACAGTGAGCAGGTCTATGGCGAGTGCTCTGTACCTCCGTAGGAATTATTTATATGAATCTAGTGCACTCAGTATACACCAGAGTGACTGCTTTAATAACCAGAGGACATCTAGCAGCAGTACAACTTGCAAATGCTTCACTGCCCTGCCAGYATGACTCAGGCCTGACCTCGGCTCGGAGTGAAAGATCAGGACCAATTCGTCTTGTAGCAAAACAGGGTGAGGATTAGGGCRCTACTGCAGCATCTTGGAGAGCATCTGAAACTAGGAGAGAGGAGAATTTTTGGTTCCAGAAAGACTGTCACAGATTCTTACCAAGGGCTGGGTTACGTCAGTGTTGGTACCGCTTCTGCTGTCTTATCTGTGTGCTGCTGAAGTGGCCGTTTATACTGTGCTCAGCTACCCGTCCCAAAACTGACAGAACCTGCACAAAAAAACTTTGTAAGACAGGTGCTGAAAATGCAAGGAGCAGCTGGAGAGGAGTGTGGATTTTAATTACTGCCTCTTGCACCTCATCTGTGGTGGCTGTTTTTGAGGGGAAGCAAATGGAGATGAAGTGGTAGCTTGCAAATTTGTGATTGATATGTTGTAGAAGAAAGGATAATGGTATTTTAAATGTGTTGCTTGTAGAGATGGCTTAGACTTTTCATTTAGGCTTGATTCAGCACAGTACTTAACCTACATATTTAGCTGGAATCACATGAATAATGCTGCTGAAATTAGTGACACTGTTCCTATGGTTCATTTAAGGTGCGTGRTTGGAGCGTGACCCAGTTCCTACTGAAACAGATAGCAGAAATTCCCATTATTCTGATAAGCCCAGATCAGRTCCTAAATCCATTTAACCCTTAGGGCTTCTGCAGACGTCTGCTTATCATGATACCACGTGCTGGGAGCAGTGCAAGCACTGGCATGCACTACAGCGAGCTGCATGCTCTCCCTACTGCGGACCAAAGAGAGTAGCTCTCCTGGGCCCCTGACACCATGCTCGGCAGTTTATCTTCTGACACTGCTCTGTGCTACTGCTCGGTTACTCACCTGCCTCAAATACTCTCATTTTTATTCTAGAAAATCTGCATTTTCTCTTTGCATGTCCGAGTGTCTCCTGGAAGTCAAAGCAATAGTTAGGGCAGGGACAAGTGCAGGTCAGTGGAGAACAAAATTCTTTCAGGCCTGCAGAGCATCTCCTGTGAACGTTTGCTGGGAGTCTTTAACTCCTGTATCATATACCCAAATTCAACAACAGGTAAGTGGAAGCGCTGCATCTCGAGAGCTCTTTTGTCACTATGAGAGCATCGGTTGTTCATTCAGCRGGGGAGATCTGGAAACCCAGTGATCTTGGCCCTGTGGACCTGAGAATTTGAGGCCAGACTGCCACATTGCTGGTAAAAAGCTTTGAAGAGCTGAAGGGAGGAGAAAAGAAACCCCATGCATGCCTCTATTCCTTTTGCAGTAACTTTTCAGTTAGAAGCTCTTAAAATGCCCTAGCAGTGAAGTGCAGAGCCCCCACCAGAGACCTAGCAGAGCTCAGCGGAGCTCGGGGATCCTGCTGCTGGGGTTTTGCTTGTTGTCTGGAGTAGAAGCATTAAAGCACCTTTCAAAGAGGAACGTGTTTGTGTTCATACTGTGTAGCAGGAAAGGGTATTTTTCCCCTCCTAATTYTAGTGGTATAACTAAAGAAATAGGAATGGATAGGCTTATGCAAAATGAAGTCTTTAAATGCTTTAAACCRTCGTAAATGTAGCGTGGTGCCTATGGAGCACTAGGGCCTGAGCCCGGGAGCAGCCTGTGACCGCGGAGGGGCTGCAGGCCCAACGGAGGGCTTGTGCCAGCGGGCATGAGGCTGGGCTTTATTTTGCCCATGCAGCAATAAACTCTGTGCTTGGGCTGACGGAAGTGCGAGCTGTCCCACCAGACCCTGGTCCACCTCAGAGTGGCACGTGGCAGCCAACTGCAGCGGTTTCTTCCCCTGCGGCTCTGGGGTGGCTTTGGTTAATGGGTTTCAGCGCCTTGCAGTTGGAGTGTAACTATAAGCGAGTGGCAGTGCCAGGGCTTTTTATTTGTTTTTGACTACACCATCACTGGTGAAAGTTTTCAATAGTATCCAAGTGATTTAATGGATTTATTGCCAATTGCAAAAAAGGATTGAAATCCTCAATTTCCTCAATGAAGGAATTTTCTAGACACAACAGCCAAAAATAGTATTAAAATAGTAATAAAAGAGTAATAGTGTGCATAGTAACAGTATAGTAATAATATAGTAATAATATAAAAATAGTAATTTACAAACTACAATATATCAAGATCCCATGCATCAACATGTCTGTCACTAAGAAGCTGTAATATCCAGCCAGGTGCAGGACCTGAGAGACAGCCACTTTTCCTCCAAAGACAGTATTTGCAATGTTTGCCTCTAAAGAAGGTTGTTGTCATCAACAACTTTCCTCCAGGAAGAAAGCTGTTTTAATGACCCTCTGAATATTGCATTAAAATGTACTTTAAAGAGAMTCTTTAATCAGAGTGATGTAACAACAGGAGCATTTACTTATCCACTCTCCGCTGGAGAGGTCATCCCCTAGTAAGTCATCGATAGTTCACCATTCTCAGGAGTTGTCTACTCTCACCAAATTTGTCATGGCCTTCCTAAATTTAGAAAAAGTGAAATCCCTGGTGTGTCCTGCACGCTAAAAGGAATACAGACGGAGCTTGAGAAATACATTAAATTTGCTAATAGTTCTGCACAACCTCTGCAACAAATACTTCTTGCATCATTTCCATCAAAATCTGTGGATTGCAAGTCTGTGCTTTCTGGAGTATAATATAGTCTATCCACTCCACCAAATGCCCACGTAGAAATTATAAGGGAAATTAAAGCACTGGGTACCAGAATGAACTTGCATAGAGAGTTGATTTATGACACAAACACCTTTTTCATACTTAATTCACAGCAAGCATTTGACAGTCAAACAACTTGGGCTGGACATTAGGCTATWTGGTGTGTAACATGAAGAATTAGATGCAAATATGGTTACAAATTTGAAACTCTATTTTTGGAAACTCTGTGTAACAGGGAGAATTCCACTTAACCTAAAATGCTTGAATAAAGGCAATAGAAGAGATGTGAAGACAGTCAAAGTGAATTAATTAAGAAAGCCTAAGTGAATATTAATGGCAACTGCTATATTCAACAATGTACAAGTGTGTCTGGCATTTATAAATGAACTCTGCTGTTTGTTACATATTACATTAGAGAAAAAATCTGAAACAACATTATCCAAATGTCAAACCAGCACAGCATTTTTATTTGATATTCTTTTTTGTTAAAATGAATTATTGATAGTCTTTTTCATGCCTGGTAGGAGATATTTCTGATTTTTATTTGCTTATTAGATCAAATCTCTTATTCCTTATGTAGGCAGAACTCTTAAACAATATCTAGATGTGATACATGTAATTACAGAGCTCAGCTTTTTTCTTGTGGGGAAGGTTCTCCCCACCCATCCCTTGTTGCTAAGATTTCTTAATCTGATATTTTCATTGGAAGTCTTTAAGCAAATATATAGCCCACCCTGATGCTGGAGGTCAGGGTCAGAGTGCGATGGCTTTGTGTGGGCCCACAGACCACACTGGTGGATCACTGGGGCCARTGAAGGCATCTGAGTTGGCTTATCTTGGGATCTGCGCAGAAAAAGCTACTGCGTTTCCAGTGATTTGGCTTGCCTGAAGGTTTCTTGCTTGAGCAAGGTCTGATTTGTGATAAGATTCAGAAAGTCCAGGGGGAGAAAGAGTTTATGTGGCATCTTGAGATAACAAGATCTCTATTAGCCATTGCCACCTGCTCCAGGAACCAGTGAAGTTTGGGTCCCCTCCAGAGCTCCCAGCTGTGTGTTGGCTCTCCCCAGTTATGTGATGGCAGTTGCAAATGATACATAAGTACTCGTCCCTTTCACTGCTCTGAGTTTCGCAGTTTGTAAACCTCTTCTGCTTTTCAAACATAACTCCAGTTACGGTTTTGAGTTGTGTATTTATTACAGACCCACCTCACCTGTCGAACTTGGCAACCCCCAGGCCCATTTACTGCGCTCCACCTGTATTTTAGGGTCAAAAGTCTGTGAGAGTTACAAAGGGAAAAAATAAAGCTTCCTCTTCACAGTCTCCTTTTCATCCTGTTTAACATTTGKTGGTTTTAATTGCTTGCAAAAGATCCTACGTGAGGGGGAGCACAAACTCAGGCAGTTCTTAGTGGGGCTTTTCCTCCCAAATCATCTGAGATTGCTCTRGCAGTAGGTAGGAGGGTGGAATACACGGCCATAAGACTTAGGAGGCTCATTAAGGGTTTTAAATCCTGATGGATTAAAATTGTCTTACTTGGTTTTAATCAGAATATATTTACRCTATGGGTAGCCATAGGAAGACTGCTGTATGGAGAAGAGGGACACACGGATCTTTTTCTACCCCCCCAAATGTGTTATCTCCATCGTATTGCAGACTGGGAAAATGCAATTCCCTTCCTGCAGTGTCAGAGGGGATTTGTGCCTTTTTGTGGCTGTACTGAGCCCCTGCGCAGTGGAGCCTGAAAGCACCTTTCCCTGCCTTCTGCCGCAAGCGAGTTTGCCCTGTTTTTTAATGCAAAAAGCAGATTTTCTCTCTCAGTTTGGGTGACCCAGTTTAGGCTCTTTGAATCTACGGCATGTAGCAGAGGTCCCCGGTGGCTGGTGTTTTGGCTTAGAGGGATACGTCTGGGCTATTAAGCTGAGTGGGACTTAGAAAATGATAGAGGGGCTCCTGACCCCAAGSGAGGAGGGAGACCCGGTATGCAGTGTGGGTGCCGTGCGCCTTGGTTAGCACCCGCGTATTTGGCTGAACATTTTTCTTTCTTAACAGCAGCCCRGGGTGTATTTAATAAAAGCTGAGGTTTTATTTAGAGGCTTGCTAGAGGAAACAACAGTCTGCAGCGGTGTTGCTAACACACAAACTCACGCTTCATGCCTTAATWGTACCTGACAGAAGTTGGTCATAGGCAGTAGCCCAGTGCCAAGGAAATTACAGATCATGTCTCTCACTCTGCCTCTGTCGTGGCCCCTTTTCCCTCTATTTAGGGCATCCTAAATCCCAGACAAGGTCCCCTGTCTGAATTCCTTCAGAAGTGCTGGAGAAGCCCTCCCCACCTCCCTGTTTTGTCCTGAGGTCTCAGCTGCAAATTAAGCTGCTTAACTGGTGGTGAGCATGACTCTTTCGGTGGGTGGATGAGGATGCCAGGCTCGCTCCAGACCACGTGCTGCACCTCTGACTGCAACATGATGATTGCAGCTCTGTGGTAGTAATTATGTCGGGTCGAGRAGAGATGGTAGGAGAGAGAAGCAGTGGGGTGGGATGACTCAGTGATGGGATGACGCAAGTTTGGGGCTTTACTTTCTCTTTGCTGGCTCCAGAAACATCCCTTTGAAAGACAGCATCTGGTTCAGTGAGTGATTTACCACATGGCTGCGAGTCTCCGCTCTCCCTGCTCGGCGCAGGCCCTGCCGCCACTGCAAAAATCTCCAGAAAAAGTGTGAGACCATTTATTTTCATTCTTTTTTTGTTGGTATTTTGAGATATCTCTTCTGGTCAGAGGATCACAGGTGGTGTAGGGGAAACTAAGGACTTGTCTTTGTGAGATGTTGTTCGTGATGAATTCCCTGTCTGTTGGCCTTGGGGGATGGAAGAAGGGAAATTTAATTACAAACTGTTTTTACCTCCTCCCACTTCCATTTAACCAAAACCAGCAATTTTGTTTTAAACGCTAAGTTTGCTTTAATCTGGACGACTCTTCCTGTGTAGACCCGCTCTGGGGTGTTACAGGCTTCTGAGTCTGCGCAAAGCTCCTCKGGGGCTGCAGCAGCAAAGTCCTGCGTGAACAGAAGGCTCCGGTCCTTCAGCATGGGAGACGGCAGCCTGCGTTTCATCGCTGTATTTATGGCCTTTGCACGGTCGGTAAATTCAGCCATGTGGGGAGGAGGTCACCCCGATGGGGACTCCTTTCCAGAAGTACCCCTGGTAGTGAGGTCACCTCGGCTGATGGCATGCTGTCAGGTGGGATTGTTTCTGGCCCTGATGGTTGTGGCCCTCCTTCTCCTAAATGCTTCTCTCCTTCTCCTAAATGCTTTTTTGGATCCAGCCATTCAACCCCATAGGTAAGGGCATGAGAGGATGGGGTTATGGATTACCAACCCGTTGCCTGGCRGGCAGAGACTGGCTGGTTGTCACTTGGTGGCCTTTCCCATACTTGTGCTTTGCTMGTCAGGCTTTCCGTAAAGAAAGATTTTTAAAGTTTTGCCCTGTATGAGACAGCATCACTGTGTGAAAGCAGAAATTGCCTCAGAATCTCTGGTGCGGATATGATATATTTTTATTTTTGTAGCTTCTGTTGTTATCTGTCCTCTTTCTCCTTGTATGTCTTCAGGGGGGATTACTCCTCGCACTAGAACACTTTCTTCTAAATCCCATCGCTGGTTTCCTCATGTAGCTTTAGTATTTACTGAAGAAAATAAGTGGTTTCTGAAAATTAGTACAAATTATATTTGGTTGAGTAAAAGTGTGTGGGTGATGGCTCTGCAAGTTTTCCCACCCTGGTTATTTTGGTCTTGGCTCTCCAGAGCAGAGATTGCTAATCGGGCCGAGCTGTGCCAGAACGTCTGGTGGTTTATGATGTACGCATACAGGAACTGCAGCAGACCACCAGTTTCATTTTTCTTTTGAGATCTCTCCAGGATTTAAGCTCTGCAATGAAGGCAAGTGCAAAAACCCTTCTCCACACACGTGGTATTAATACTTTATGCATATTTATAGAAAAGGTTGGAATTTTTTGCTGTTGATATTCAAGTATGGGGAGAAGGTAGAAAATCTACTAAAAGGCGGTTCTTCCTCTCTATAAGCAACAAATGAATATTTGGCTTCTGCTCTCTAGTAACTGTGTGACACTGAGGTTGGACAGTCATTTTTGGAGCTCTGTCTGCTGAACTCGACAGTACTCGCTTGGGTTAGGCACGGATCCTGGACACACTTCCACACCACGGCAGCGTTTCCCACGGGTTGCTGYATTTGCAGGCTTGCCAGTTGTTTTTGTTTGCTTTCTGGACTCCAGATTGAGAGCTYGTGCTTGCAGCACAGTGATAAGCCTGAAGAGCAGAGGTAAGGCATTGCTTCATTTTTGAACTGAAACTAGAGTACRGTTGAGAAAGCAGAGGCTTACTGCTGCCTTCAGGACAGGGAGGGAACAGTAGGATTCGCTCCGTATTCATGCCAATAATATAGTGGTTTAATTTTTTGGAGTTTCTCCAAAAATTAGCTGTGGATTTTACTTCTTTGCAGTGGCTGTTTTGTTGGTGGTACAGGCTAGATTTCTTGCAGGGTGTGTGTTTTGTGTTCTTTTTCATTTAATTGAGGTACAGATTGGCACTCATCAGATCAAATACAGACAATCTCGGAGCTGTTGCTCTAGATTCTCTTTATGCTCAGTGGAGAAAAATTGGCACTGCTTTGGGGCAGTTCAGGTCACCTAGAAATAAAGGTCTAGAAAAGGTCTAATGAATTATTCCTTTAAAAAGCTGKTTTTCCTCTGCTAGCTAAAATGTATGTTCAGATTTATAATGTAGGCAATGGAAGTGAGGGGAAATTAATTCAACCTTTATTTCCTATAGTTGCAAAATACCTGAATAACTTAATTCTAGGTTTGCCCCAAGATGGCACTGTGTGTGTAAACCCTGCTAAAGTAGTAGTATGCTTGCAACAGACCATCTTTACTGTCTAAATGCAAGTCACAGCTCTTCAACTTGCAATCTGTAGGACACAGAACATCACCTCCATTGAACAACAGAACCAGCAAAACTTTTGCTGACTGCGCAATTCTTCTCCTGGGGAGGTGAGGAAGTAATAAACCARATGCGACAGATGTGTGTACAAATATCACTATACAGCGCTTAAATGATGGCAATGAGGATGGCAAGGGAGTTGTCAGAGATGATGTGGACAAAGCTAGAAAGTCCCTAGCTAAAAGGAAACTTATGGTTGATGACYAAAACATGACCAAATATCTTTTTATTCTTTTCCTTTTTATTTATTGATAAGGTGGTGTAATTCCTAGATTTTAATATTATTTTATGAAACTGTTTTGCTGKTTTTTTTATTTCTTCCCCAAAAGATTAACTGTGCAGATGTTAGTAGCCCAGTACATACTCCTCCAACAAGGAGAGGAGACAAACCCACAGCAAAATCTGACTGCTAAGAAAGTAGAGTTTCCAAGGAATAGGTCAAAAATGATAAAAAATTTCTTCCTTCTGTACATGAGGAAAAAATTCTGAAATTCTCCAGAGATGACAGGACAGAGGGAGAAGTATGGTACCTTAATCTTACATTTTAGATGGTTTTTGGAAGGTCTTAAGATCAGAGGGATTAGCCAAGGTTATATTTTAATGAATAGAACATCATCAAGTATATGTTTAACTTCATTTTGGGTCTTAAGTTGCACATGAGGTTTTTTTTTTTTTCCTATGCAGTAATTTTTTTGAGTCTGCTTTAATAATTTTCCTGTCTGTCTGGAAAAATGAAAAAAAAAGAGATTTTAAAAATAATTAAACTTTTCTCCTTATCCACTTTATCTGTAGTGGTCATCTATAATTCTTTAATGATATACATGCTTTGAATAAACCATATATTTTAAAACGATTTCTTTAGGAAAAAAAACCTTMATATTTTTGCGTTGTATTTTTGATAATAAATTTTATCAGGCTACAAATGAAAATTTTTTTCCATTTTGAGCTTTGTGTAATAGAATGAGATAAAATCTAATTCTGCACTTCACATAATCCATGGGCCAACTCAGTCCTTCATTTAATTCCATTAAGCTGTTTTTTCAGAGAAAGGAATAATTTAGAGGAAACACTTGGTCCTGAACCATTTTCAGAGTGAACAGCAAATTAGGTATTGTACAGACCCTATGGAGGTGGGTCCTACTGCAGCCATGCTCCTATCAGTAAAAAAATAAATGAAGCCCTGAATAGCGTAACATTTTCCATGAGAAGAAGGGATGACAGCCGGAGCTTTGCAGTTACGCTGCTCCTCTGCTAAAATCGTGCCTTTGGTGGGGTCAGGTCCTCGCCAAACCTCTGCTTCATGAGTTCCCAGGGGGATACTGATTGCACATCCCACAGCTTCGACTGGGTGCACGAACCTGAGATGTTACGTGGCCTGACAAGACACAAGCTTCTGCTCCGGTAGCAAGACTGTTCACGTGCAAGATCCGGTGCGGAAAAGTCTTGTAGGACTGTTCAGCCGCRTCGGCGCGTAGTGGCTTTGTGCGGTTAAGTAGAGCACGTTATTTCAGATGAAAGTCAAACTTAAAAAAAAAAGTTTCTTTTTTTCTCCCCTCCTTCTCCCAACTCCAACTCTCCCTCCAAATGGCAACTTTGTGCCGGTGCCGTGGGATGTCCTCCTGCTTCCCCATCGCTTCCCAGAGCACCCAAACCCTCCTCCCGGCACGGTGTAACTAATCCGTTCTGCTGACTGAGCGCTGCCGGCGCCTTTCAAGTCGTGCCAGCTCCTACGCACTAAATCTAGTGTGGCAGTTTTTCACAGGGAAGCRAAAAACCCCAATCCAATAAGCAGGGAAATAACCATTACCATGAAGTCCTGGTTTCCCTTCGGTCTGTCAGCTCGCTGCCTGGTGGGACAGACGGGTGGCTTTTCACTGCAAGCTGGCTTTGGACCATAGGATAGAAATATGAAGACTTTGTTTCCCTTTAAGCTTGAATCTGTGAATAGATGCATTTGTTTTTAATCTTATAGGAAAATCGCTTTATTTTCGGGGATGAATTTTGAGGCAGTGAAACTGCCTGAAACTCTCTGTGCTGGGATTAGTAAACAGCAGCCAAACTCACGCTTCTCTTTACAAATCCCTCTTCAAGGTGGAAGTGAGGKTGCCCAGCTCAGGTTTTGTTATTTTGAGATTGAACGGTGGTGTCTTAAAGAGCATGTCTGCGAGGTGACTCTGACTGTGCAATGTGCTGGCTTTCGTGAAAATTAGCAGAACAGTTCTGGAAGCATATTTGCATTTCAGGCGAACATTAGGGCATTCTGTAGCGAAGACGCGCGGTGAGGAGAAYGGGTTAATTGTTTCCTGGTTTGCTTAATTTGCGGGGAGGAAAGGGGGTTTGCAAAAGAGCAAAAGGACCCCCAAAACRCAGCCCCTGAACAGATGGAGGTGGGGGCACCTGATGTGCCGGAAAGGGCAGGGAGGTCTGTCCGCAGCACCGCGAGCGCCTGCCRAAAGCCAGGGGATGCTTTGCGGTCTCGTAAAATGGCAGAGAGAAATTTCTCTTGTGCAAGGACATCCTGAGGTAAACCTGTTCTTATAAGGTTTCATCAGGGCAATTTTCATCTTATTTTTTTTTATTGAACGGAAAATCAGGAAATTCACCAGTGTGAGAAGGATTAAGTGTGGATAATCCATTTTTGTGACTTATTCTGATAAGAGAAGAGCTCATCAACTCCCTGTAGCCTTGCATCTGAAGACAGTTGCTGACAGATTGCACAAAATATGTCTCTACATTTTTAGGACCCTGAGACAGCATCTTGCAAGCAGATAAAACCAAATAAAACTTGACAAACCATCTTTGTACTGGAGGGGTGAGAAGGAAAATGCAGATAAGTTTTGTTTTAGGATTTGAATATGAAATTATGAGGAAAGACCTCAAGTTGAGGCAATTCTTTAAATGTTCTCTTAAACATGCAAGTTGTGAGTTAATTAAAAGTTATTGCATAACTTGCTGGGGAATGAAAAATTTATTTTTAATTATACTGTGTTATATAATGGTTACATGATGACAGGGGCAGCAAGGTGAAGTGGTAGAGATTAAGTACACCTTTTTTAATATACTGAAATTAAAAAGGAAGGTGTTAATGCATTCATTTCATCATTGACTTGTAGTGTCTACCTGTATCTGTTTCATGTCCTACGCTTCAGCTCTGAGCTTTTAGGAGCAGTATAATTTGGCTCTGTACTAGTGGGGCCCATAGCCAAAGGCTGCTCTTGTCCATGGAGAAGACTTCTAGAACGTGCTGTTCATTGAAATAATAAATATTCTRATCTGCTTTCAGCTTCTCATTTGATCTTCAAATGTTTTGACCAGCAGACCCATACACATGCATCTGTAACTAATATGCTAACAAATCACTTTTATCATTTATTGTAATTGCGGAAAGCCTATTTAACCTGAATGATTTCTTGAGTAATTTATTTAACATTGGTTGTAAAACTATATTTTCTGCCTTGATACAATCAACAGTTGGCTTTAAAATCTAAGCACGCAACAGGGTAGTTAAGTCTGTTGTTGTTTATCTGGAGAGAGCAGCTACTCTCTCTAAGAGYTGCTAACAGGAAAAAGGGAAGTATGACAGATGAATTGTGAACTGTATTTTTGCTTATAATGTTATTAACATTTTTTTCTTTTCTGCCTCATCTAAAAATACTGCCTATGAAATATTGTCTTCTCTCCTTACTTTGCAGACTCTGTGCAGCGTATGTCTACCCATATATTTACCAGGGTCGGAGGGGTGTTAGTTTGGTGCTTTGGGTCGTTAGAGAAACTTTCAGTTTGAACACTGTGTTTTTTCTGTCTTGCTTTACTTTCTAAGCAGATAACGAGAGCTCTGATGTTGGGGTCCTGTGGGGGAACCTCACTAGCCAGGGCCCATCCTGTCATGCCCCGCTTAGCTCTGAGCAGCTTCCTGGGGCCGTGGATGGCCGAGGAGATGAAGCTAAATGGAAAAACAGCCAAGAAAACGATGGCTTGCAGAGTGTCCAGGCCTGACATTGTTGGACATAAAAACGCTTGTTGGGAGCCATGAGCAAACTACTGTCCTCTTCCCCTTGCTTTGATAACCTGCTTTCCTAGGAAGGGAATGATGAGGATGATTATTTTTGATTTGGCCTACATAGTGAGGTTTTTTTTTTTAAGTTAAATGAGTATCTCCAAGCACATCTGGTGTGAGACTCTTCTTTGTGGCCTCAGTTTACCCTTCCCCTCTCCAAAGGCTGTACTGTATCTACCCACCTAAGACATTCTATAAAAAAAGTTGATTGCTTTACAAGCTGACTTAATGCAGCTTTCATCAGAAACTCCTGGCTATTTAATATTTGTAGGCAAAGTATTATTAGTGATTTAGGGTCTGCTTTGTGAAAATGCTGTTTAGTAACTGATCTGTGCCTCTTCCATGGCTTTGTTTTTTTCAGGAATGAAGACCATTACAATTAGGATTTAATTGTAGTGGTTTTTGAATTCATTTCTCTTAAAAGTGTTGGTCAGCAAAAAGCTACGAAATTGAACAGATGTAAAGGTTAATAACATCTATTAAAATCCTTTCAATGATGGTGAGTTAATTTATTGAAGATCTTCAACGTTAGGTTGTGTCTGAGCAGTAGGAGGTACAAGCATCTGTGTCTGAGATGCTTGCGATCTTATGGCTGAGGTTGAATTTATTGAAATGATGAGACTAACTTCCTGTGACCTTATATGAACATGCTTTCATCCTATTATTTGAGGTAGAGATTAACAGTTGGATCAGGACCATGTGCCCGGCATGAACATGTACCTGCATGGACAGCAGGCTTGGTGCACTGCTGGTCTTTTTTGTGCTTGTCCATTTATCTTTGACTGCCCACATACATAAGAAAAGCTAGTGTTACAAAGAGAAAAGCAGTAATTTAAATGTTCATATGTGAGTTGTAGCTTGATCGCCTAAAGATATGCTTCTTATTTTACTGTCCTTTTGAAGGACTTCATTAAATTCAGATACATGGGAAAAGAAAGAAATGAAGGAAAGTGGTTGGTGTCAGATATGCATTGAATCAGTTTGTTTTCCCACAGCCAGAGTATGTATTGGGAATCCTTCACAAGGATTAAGATACCTGTATGATCTTGAAGGTGGTAYGCTACGCTACTTCTGTTAGCAAAGCGATTACTTTAGTATCAGGACTATATCGTGTGTTTTTCATATTCATGATTTCTCTTAAATATTGCTGGAAAGTAYGTGTTGATTGTGAAACTGAAGGCAGAGGCTTAACAGATAGGCAGTGAGGCCAAGATCTGCGCTGGTGCCAGAGAAGGGACTCAGTGGAATGGTTCAGCTCCATGTCCTCAAGCTCCAGACATACTGCAATAGGTAAAAGGACACGAGTTACAACACAGAGCGGATAACCCCATCTAGCTGCCTACCCCAGCGATACCTAACTGTGGCCATTTGGATTCCGTCTTAGACGCATCATCTAGGCCCAGAAGTGTTACTGGAGGGGAGAGCAATAAAAGACTGCCAAGAGTAGTTAGTGCTTTTCCCTGGTGAGTTCTGCTGAGTGTGATTCAGCCTTCCCAAAAGGGAAGCCACATCCCAGAGAAAATACGTTGCTGTCGTTGCCTTGTGTGTATATGCGTGTCCCTGAGACACGCAGTGCTTGGTATCCTTCTCTGCACCCTGCCCTGGTCAGCTGACGTTTTACACGTTAGCTTTTGGAGTTTTAGATCAGTTCAAAACCAAGAAAAGCGAGATTTTACATTTGAGACTTTACAACATGGAGCATTTAGCTTAACTGCTAAAACACACTGTAATGTTGTGTTTTAGCAGTTAAGAGCCATTTTTCTCAGGGGTATAAGAACTTTTGCAGAGCTTCTTGTGAGCAGTGAACTGTTCATTTGTTTTCTTAAGTAATRAATTTCTTTCCCCCCATAAATGTAACCAGAAAGGAGGCAGCATCATTTGGCAACGGAACATTTATGTTAAGTTTAATTTTACCAGAAATGATTTGCTTAGTTTAAGAACAGAYTGAGGTTTTTGAGAGCACAATGTGGTGTGCAACGTATGCGTGGGTGGCAGGGAAGACTTTGTAGGGGGTGCCAGATGTTCTCCTCTGGTTGGGGGAATTTTATTGAAAATACTCACCATTTCGGTGCAGTCTGCTGCTTTGCAAACTGCAGAACTTTACGTGGAGCCCAAACACAGGATTTGCCTATGGGCAGTGAGCCCAAGTATCCACAGGGAGCTCCAGAGGAGGCCAGGAGATCTTCCCACGTGAGTTGGAGTTCAGGGGCCACCCCACACTGAGTCGTCTTCCCCACTGTGTCACTAACGCAGATGRTTGGCATTCGCAGAGGAGATGTAATGGAGGTAACGTCCTTCCTGRTCACTGGTTGTGGTGGTTGTCACGTTTTGCATGTAGATGTTCCTGCCTCTGTTAGTGCTGTGAGAATTGTTGTGTCTGGCTGAATGATAGGACTTTTTTTCCCAGCCATTTTGGAGGGAGGGATTGAAAATATGTGCTTTACTCTTACAGTCAGAGCAGAAACTTCCATTCTACTGATTTTTGTTTTACCAGTGCTCAGCTGCCCTGAGATGGATGTTGAGTGTAACTACCTGAATGTCTGTTTTCCCACACTGGCTTTTAGGATCAGTTTAGAAAAAAGAGGTMTATGCTCTTGGTGAGGACATGGCATTCAATAGCATGGCATTTGGCCGTCTGGGCTGAATTATGCCTATTTTCTGCCAGTTACCCTTTTTTGCTCCCAGGAGGAATATGGACCAGAAAATTAATAAAATTATTAAGGGACTGGAGGGAATTACAGTCCAGCTGCCCATCCTAGCGCRGGACCAATATACTTAGGTAAGCCTTGCTTACTTAGCCTGTTCCTCTGAAAACCTAACTGAAGGACATTACAAAACATCTTTTAGTAGCTTATGCTGATACTCTCTGTCCTTGCAATCTTTTTTCTATTGTATAACCTAAATATTCTTTGCTGCAAATTAAGCTGGTTAATTTTTGTCTTACTCTCAATAGGCATGGAATACAATTGACTGCTGTCCTTTTTTTAACCTTATACAGATCTGAAGACTCTTATTATGTTCAGACCTCTTTTTTCTGAGAATAAACAAACTTGTTCTTCTAGCTTTTCCTCAGAGGGACACACAGCCTTGGAGTAAAATACCCCAAATCTGGAATAATTCTGCGGGTCACCTGGTAGGTTGTCTTGGAAGCTTTCTTACTGTATACAGTGGAATTAATTCATGGAGAAATGCTTGTTATAAATCATGATGTCTGTCCTTATTAGCGCTATTCTCAACATCTAAGAAGCTTATTCATTCTGAACCTCTTTATAAAGGTGACTTTAGCAGATATAAATATACATGTAAGCAAAAAAACAAAACAAAACAAAACAAAAAAAAMCACCCTAGGACAAAACATTATTGAAGTTCATTTGTTTGAACATTAGCAATTAAAGTTCTTCTTTCTTCCTTTCAAAATCTAGAATGCAAAGATTCAGGGAATCATAAAGCTTTCTTCCCCCTTCTTTCCTACAATCCTGCCTATGGAAATCTTGCTATTTCCAAAGTAACACAGAGTAACTTTCTAAACATTGGGCAACCAGAGCTGGTGTTGCTCYGTGAATTTGAATGACTTCAGGCTAGTCCTTGCAGCTGACTATTTGGCTGTATGCATGGGTTTTCTAGTTACTCTCTCCTCTCCTAAAAGGTATGAAAAGTTGAGTAAAAAAACACTTTTAGTAAATTCTGGTTTCAGATTTATCCAGCAGATTACAGCTTCTATATCATGGACACAGACTATCTTGCTAACATTTTTAAAGAAAGAAGACAGTGCCACAGACCTACAAATAATATTTTGCTTCAGCAAAATATTGTGATGCAACTGTCTTGATTCTCCATATGTGCAAAATCAAGCCATAACATTTTTCAAGTGTTATTTTGCGCTGTGCTTTAGTTTCTTGGGAGATGCTTTGCAGCAGATAGTGGTGCTAACCGGTACTTACTCAGCTTATAAAAAGCTCAGTCAGTACCCCTTGGAAGGATGTTTGTGCTGTGTGATGTGGTATGGTGTATCCTATCTTCAAATTAGAGAGATTAGGGCTAATTACAAGTGTAATGCCAGGCTACAGCCGGATTGATGGTCGCTTTGCCTGTTCTTTTTGCCAGCTTCCCATGCTACGCCCACCGTGCAAACATCAGAACTGTTGAAYGCTGGTGTCCGCTGGTGCAAAATACAGAGCAGGCATCTACCCATGTGGGCTGCTGCTCTTGCTCTTCGCTGAGAGGCACCTCTCTTGGACAGACACACTCGCAAGGTGCCTCTTTTGGAGGCGATGGTTCCCTTTACGACCCTCTTTCCTGATGTGGAAGGCGCTAAGAAGGGAGCCGACCTGCGTGGGGRACCTGTGCCAGCTTCAGCATGGTGACCCTACTGACAGCGTGCAACACCAGATGTATTTAGGTCTGTCGCGTTGAGCGGCCGCCCGGGAACGCAGCCAGTGCTTGTCCCCACTAGGGCTTTTGCGTAAGAAGAGAATAGGACTCCTCTGGATTTTGTCTTTCTTTATTATTAGCAGAGCAAGATAAGCAGTTATCTCCTGTGACGAAATGTGCCCATAAGGATCAGCTGCCTGCTTGCTTAGTGACTCATTAGTTTGGCTCCTATGGTGCTGCATTAAGCTAACGAAGAGGATGGGAAAGCTTCAGTGTTCATAGCACCTTTGCTCCTTTGACAGCGAGAGAAAGGTCTTGCTTCCTGAGTACCAGCTGCTTTAGGGGAGCCTTGCAGGGGTGCATGTGCTGTAGGACCGAAACACTCTTGATATCCCTGCAGTAAGAGGAAGGGCCCTGGGTCTGGCTTTTGCAAAGAGTGCACAAGCAGAATCTGGACCTGAGATCRGTCTAACTGATGTGAGCCTCATGAAGTGAAACATAAGCTAAGGGTGAGCATTTGTAGAAAGTAGGGCATTTTCCCCCTCCCCCTCCCTCCTCCCCGCCCCCTTCTAATCACTTAAATAGTTCTCAGGTGCTCAGTTACACCAGTAAATATATGGTTGAAGAAAGCTGATGAGTTGCTGTCTTGTGTGACCCAGGTACCTAGCAGGGTAATGTCATCTGGRTAGTAGCTTGTATCCAGAGGATACCTTACTTGCATCTCTGTCAAAGGGTAGGCAACGTTACAGGTAAAGGTGGAGAAGCTAAACCTGATGTCCAAGGACTTCTGGAGGAGGGACCAAGTGCAGTTAGTCCATAGCACTGACACCAGCTCCCAGGAGTGCAAGAAGTGATTTGTGTGTTAGTGTTGCTGCTATCGAGTGAAGCTGAGGCTAAGCTTTGTAATAGCCAGGGTGCTTCTGTTAACTAAAAGGTCAGAACTCTGGATAATAGCAAAGGAAACCCTCAATATCAACCAAAAGGTGCTTAATGCACCTTTGTATTCCCTGCTTTTTAGAATTCTTAAGCTGTACCTACTCTACATGTTGGTTTTTTTCTTTCCTTYTTAAACTCTATTTGTTTCTTTCATAATATCACGGATGTCACTTGGTCAAGATGATCAGCAAATCACTGTCATGTCCTTGTCTGTGCATTTGTCCCCTCCCCCTTCCCCCATGGTATCAGGAGCATGTGTAACTCATTTAGGAAAATACTTGGGATTTGCAAACCTGATGGGATTTGAAGTTTTTTTCTCTCTTGTAACCACCCGTTTCTGTGAACTCCTTTATAAGGAGGTAAATTTTTATAGAGAAATAACTGATACAAAGACAAAGCTGTTGTGCATTTAGAGACAAGAGGTGTCTTAACTGAATTGTTACTTCTAGAGAAATTACCTTGTTTTCTGTTTACTTACTTACTACTTAAGTTGCACCCTTTGTTCTGGCTAGCAGTGACTTTCTGGTCTCCCACTGGACACTGGGAGTTTGTCTGGAATTTGTTTTCTTAAACAGTAATTGTTGCAGCCTCATCTCAAATTGCAATCTCCTCTCTYCTTAGTCTCCCTGATTTTACTAAATCCTAAATATCCTTGATATCCTTTGCCCGTTACTTCTTCCCTGTGCCCCAACCGATTTCCTGCGTTCTTTCTAACTCCTGAGGTTGTTTTTTATTTAGCCTGTGGTCTCGTGTTAGTTGGTCTGGGTTCTGTATGTGACTGGTTCACCTTGCAAGACAATTTTAATTTGGATCAAGAGTGAGCATACTGTTGCTTTTGCTAAATTAGCATAGCTGCTATGCAAGTTGTTTTTTGGCTGTCTGCGAGAGGACAGCTCTCATGTGCTTAGCTCTGGCACCTGATGTGCCATTAGAGCTGCTGTGAGTTGGCTGCTGACGGTTGTCTTCTCCACTGGTGCGGGACAGTATGGCTTACGCTGCCTCTGTGGCCCTTTCCCTTCTTGGCATAGGGGACCTGTGATTAGAAATGGAGCAGTGGCAGTGGGGAATTATAAGCTAGTGCAATTTAGGACAGTTCAGAGATTCTTCTAAGTTATGTTGGGAAATAGGCTGAGTTGAAGTTGGCACAGAAAAGCACCCAGTTCTCCTGCTGGTGTATGAGCACAGAGCTCTGCTCCAGTGCAGCTGAGGACGCAGCTGAGTAATACTTTAAAGATAAATTTCTGTCATTTGTGTGTTCGTATATTATATTTTCGGCTAGTGTCCAGACAGTCCAACAGATTCTGTTAACAGTATGCTCCTAAGGGAATTAGCTAATGACTTTCCATAGCGATTGGGTAATGACTTTTCGGAAAGCGAGAGCTCAGCAGAAAACAATCCTGGCAATTACTCTCTGCTAATGTCGATGCTGCAAGTGCTGCAGAACAGCTGCATGAATGAAATGGCTCAACTTTGCAAATTAAGTCTCTCTCTGTCTCTCTAACCACTCTATAGAGCCTGTTACTCTTGTCTGATACAAGGATATCGTTATGCTCTCACGTCTTTGGGGGTGAGAATAGTTACTGCCTCCTTAAACAGAGCCTTCTGCTCTGTCTCCTGCAGAGCCTGCATACAGCAGAGTACCCTGGCTCCTGCTGGTGTGTTGGGCACAGTCCCACGATGTACCCAGGCATGGCAAGGGCTAGTGGCCGCTGGAAAGGCGTGTTCGTGCCCTTCCCTCCTCTCCCAGCTGTGTGTGTCTGTCCCCTTCTTTGCCCCTTGGAAGTGATGCTTCAGCTTCCATTTGGAGCAGTCTGGATTTTCGTGCCCTGAACCAGCTTAGTGTGGGGCTGGGGAGGCAATGCAGTCAGCTGGGAAGTGGCTGGGGAGGCAATGCAGTCAGCTGGGAAGTGGCTGGGGAGGCAATGCAGTCAGCTGGGAAGTAGCTGGGATGTCCCTTGGCTGGCAGGAGCTGTTTGCTGGGTTGGCTTACCAAGTTGGCTTGGTACGGTGGGCTCGCTGCTCCTTGCCCTGCAGCACTGCCAGATGGATCAGAAAGAAACCAGCAGAAAAGTAACTCTGCAGGGAGAGAAGACTGGTTTTCCACACAGGACCAGGTGAGCAGCAGCCCTCGCCCAGGGGAAGCACTGGGCTTATGGGACTGGGGCATTCAGGACTGCCCCCGTGCAGCAGAAGCTGCGAATTAGGTGGGCTTGGTGGTGGCACTGGTTTGCATCTTAGAGCATTGTATTTCTTGTTTTGTTTTGGGTTTTTTTTTTGGAAATGATCACCTTGGAGTATCCAGATCCTAGTAAAGGAAGTGATTTTAGRTATCTAAACTTGGTACTGGCACAACTGCCAACGTAAACACTGTCCTGAAGATCAGTGATCCTGCTGTGAGGCAGTCTCTGAGCAGGTTTTAAAGGAAGGGCTGGAAGCAAGGGGAGAAATTGTTGCATATTTAGAGTCTCACAGCTCAGAAGAGTGCAGAAAAAGGGCAAGTTTTCAGCCAGACTTCTTATCTCCCTTCTAAAAAGGTGCAGTCTAACCTCACATTCACCCTTAGCGGGTGTGAAGGAGAGCAGTTACGTAATGAGGACAACTCAGAGGAAAACAAAAATACACCSAGGAACAACTGGATGCTGTAGGGCTTTGCTCCCTTGTGGAAGCAAAGATGGMTGCACAGCACAGCTTGCTGGCATTTGCAGTCATTCATGCTTTTTCTAAGCACCTATTTTGCCAACACAACAACAGTTAAGACTCGTATGCAGCTGCAGCCTTCAATCGTTGTCCTCTACCGAATAATTAGTCTGTATTTACAGTGTCCCTAGTGCTCCCAGTTGCCTGGTTTGAGAGCCAAAGCACATCACTGGTAACTGAGATGTGTTCGGTCCCATACTAGATGCTGAAACTCATTTTTTAACCAGGGGCTATTGTCTAATAGAACTGCTTGTGGGTAGTATAACATGGATTTTGTGTTGGTTGTAAGGGGATAGCTAATGTAATTTACTTTTAAATCTCTTTGAACTTGGGTCCTGTCCTGTCCAGTCCTGGCTGTAGATATCCTCATTCTGAATTTGTAGTCTTCATCCTTTGCCCCCCCCCCCCCCTTTTTAATGTTAATTAATTGCCCATTTAACTCACATTTCTGATTCCTTCTTTTCCTCCCAACATTGTTTCCGGGGAGAGCTTTTTGCCTCAGAATGGGTCCATGGCTGTTCTCTCCCCACATCTTTCTCCTGGGAGAACACAGGAGGGAAGTGGCCAGGGATATGCAGTTGGAAGGGAATATCCAAACTGGGCAAGCATATAGTGATAACTTCAGCAAAGCTGTCTTCCAGCTCTGGGTTACGTGGACTTATTTTCAAAGCCTGAGGCTATATGTAATAGCTGTCAGTGAACTTTTTTCTGGTGAAATTGTTTAATTGTGTTTTTGGCATCCACAGCACCTTGTGGCAAGAAGTTCCCTGGATTAATTGTGTGTGAAAAACTTTTGTTGCTTGATGATCTCACTAGGAGACCCTGTCCCTCGGTTTGGAAAAGTGGATGAATGGAGGGGTATGAGTTAATCGTATGATGTATTATGTATTATTGTTAAATGTAATAGCTAAAAAAAACCCACCCCATTTATAAGTGGGATAGCAAAGTTCATAAGTAACAGTAGTTTGGCCTGYGTGCTACAGTCTGCATCCTGATGTGTAATGTTTATGATGTACATCTATAACAAATAATCAGGAAGAGGAAAAAATGRTTATATACAGTATACTGTAGTTAAWCCTAGCTGCTCTGTTTTTAGTTGCCTCTTTCTTTTGCCTGCCTTAGTATTAAAGTGACTGGAAATCAGTTTTGCGTTTCCAACAGATACTCCATGGATGAGGCTGAGGTGGGACAAGAGTAGGTTTCTACCGTTGCTACTGCTGTTGGAAAMAATCTTAAACTTGGTAAAGTTGGTTTAAAAAAAAAACTGAAAAAGGTAGATGTTGAATGATAGCTTGTGATGGTGAGCTCGTAGACTCRCATGGTTGAGAAGAATTCTTCTTGTGCTTGCTTCTCCCAATGAGGACTACTTTGGGGAGTTACCTGTGGTATATGCAAGCGTGTCCTCCTAGTGGGTGCAAACTCRCCTCTACCACAACTGCTGCTCAGGCCAGGGGGAGCCTACGGTAATGGCACAAAAGCGACAATGTCAGTCATGTGCAGATAGGAWCCAAAAGAAGCTTTGGGTTGAGTTTAACCTTTCTTTTTAGGTGGACCTAAGTAGATCTCAGACTTGCTGTTGGACGTTAAGGTGATACGTGGGCCCAGGAATGTCTGTAGCTGACACTTCAGGCAACGTCTGGCTCCTTGCTCCTCTTATGACAACAGGGATCCTTGAGCCTCTCTTCTTTCCCAGGAAGCTGTTTTCTCTCCATCTCAACTTCTAAGCCATAGGGCKGAGAGAAGGGGTGCAGAGAACAGATCTACCTGGCTCCCTGGGACTTTTTAATCCTGCTGCAGCTACTGTGGGTTTGTGCCTCTGACAGCAATCCAGTGCTYCCTCTCCCTCCTTCTGCAAACAGGTGCTTATCCTCATGGAGGATCATGAGTTACTCAGCTTTTGGGGGGATTTGTTGTGATCTTGTTCAGCTGAGGTGCAATAAGATTTCCTTCTTTGTTTTGGCAACTATGCCACTCATCTTCATTTACAGTACAAAACTCAAGAGGTTTTGAAAGAACTCCCCTCTCCTCCTCCTCCTCAAAAAAAAAAAAAAAAAAAAAGGCAAAGAAAAAGGCAGCAAATTTTTCTCTGGAGACCAAGTATGAGATGTTATGAGTTACAAACTAAGAAGATCATAATGCAAATTGATTTGCAGTCTCTAAGTACAGTGGATGTTGCCAGCTGTTGGCCATAATATAGTGCTGTTATGTCCCTCTGTTTAGAGCCTGCTGTCAACTCCAGCAATCCTATGARTGGTGGCAAGTGCATCTGCTCGCATGCCCTCAGAATGAAGCCGCTCAGAAAACTCCCAAAGCAGACACCATCAAAAGAGCACCCACTCATTGCATAAGCCACGTGCTCCCCAGGTGTCCCCAGGAGCAAATACCCGCTGCTCATCTTCCTTCTGTCCTTGCTAARCCAAAGCCTGGCAGATGTCTCTCTTCACTGCACTCCTCACCCTTCAGCTACTGCTTGGTGTCCTTGCCTGGTCCTGGGGGAGGCTCTGCTGCCTTGCAGAAGAGTGGCTTGAAGTCTTATGGCTTTAAATGTTGTTTATATTCCTCAAAATATTCTAGTTGTGTTMTCTCTCTGTGATCCCACATGTTTTAACAGGCTGTAAGTAATTGCTGGTGCTCCCAAGCACTTCTGCACCTTCAGCATTTTGAATCTCAGTCTAAATCTTACTACTTAAGCCAATTTCTGGTATTTTCATTCCTTGTCCTGATTTTGYGTATTATAAATTCAAATAAAAGGGTTCTGATTTTCCTCTCCACTGCTCTCAGCCCCTTGCTGCATAGTAAATGACCGCTGATATGAACTACATGGAAAATCATGCATGTTCCTGCTGACATTGTTGATGGCAGGGCTTATGCATGAGAAAATCTCACAAAGCGTAGGTAGCTCTGTAGACTTCTGCTCTATTTAATACAGGAGTCAGAACATAGGTCAAAATTCCTCTAAGAATAGGAGATGACATTTCCCCATCTGCTAGAGCAAGGGAAGGAGTTTGTCATTTGAAAAGCAGAATAATAGACAAATGAGCAGGCCAAAACACAATATGCTGTATGGGTAATTGCTCCTGAGTTGCAAATGTGTTCGGTGARTGAGCATTGTGTACAAATGCTGTTGGGAACACCTGTGAGGACTTCTGTGTGGAACGGTGCCTGCCTCTCCCACCCTGCAGGAAAATGCTGCTGTCACCCAGCTGTGGAGAATTATGATGTTCCTTTCCATGTTGAAGTTCCTCTACTCTTGTGTACTGTTTTTCAACAGTCAGGGACCTAGAGCCCAGGCCTTGTCTTACGTGCGCCTTACGTAGTCACTCATGCCAAATTTTGAAATTCTCTCTCTGAAATACAGATATTACAAAATGGGAGTTGCTAATRGGATCTCTCCAAGAGGCAAGTGACCTGCGTGCTCCCCTCCCCTCTGAGGGATCTGAAATCAGTATGACAAACGCGTCATACTGCATCTTGCCCTATGCACTGGTTTATTGGGCATGTTGGGTAAAAACCTGGCAGTTTGCTTGCTGATTTTATGAACTAAGTCTAAGTACACACCTCCTTTTCTGTTCCTGTTCTGTCTACATTAAACATGCTTCCAAATGGAAACAATGTGTTTTGTWTGGGTCATAGATTTCCACATCAATTAAACACATGCATAAAACTTCATCTTTCTTAGCCAAAATAAAATGCTGAAAAGAGCGCTTTTTTTTCCTCCCCCTCCTTCCTGTTCAGATCTGCATGTGGGTTTTCATGTCTTTCACATTTCTGGGTTAGTACTGGAAGAGAAAAATCGATCGTTGCTACGGCTTTGCTGTCACTTCTCTAGTTTGTTTAAAACCGATTATGCACAGCGATAGACCTGTGGCTAATCTGTGTGTTGCTGCTGCCTTATACTGAGTGAAATGTCAAACGGATGCGCTATCCGAAACAGCAAACTGGTTCTTCACTCAAAAGAATCTTAATCTTTTTAGCTGGAGGTACAGAACGTGACTTGCTGGGAAGCTCCGGGGTGCAYGTCCTGTATCCCTCTCTGTTTGCGCAGGTTTGGGTGTTTCATGAAATTACGCAGTCGGTCGTGCGGGCGAGTTGCCGGCCTACGGCCACATCCTTCCCTCGCTCACCCGCCCAGAGCAGGTCCTTTCCCGAGTTTGTTTGATGGCAGACAGATGTTTGCAGGTGGTGGTAATGCTGGTAGTTAATATTCGCTAATATCTGATAGCGCTTTGTGCCAAACTTTAGCCCAGAGATGGACTACAGCCTCTCAGATCTGGAGAACGGTTATACCTCCAAGTTGGGTTACTAACGCATACAGTGGCTCCTCTGTGTAATCAGGCACCTGAGAGTGGTGCCTCTTTCCGCTGTAAATGTTCAAAGCAGGAATTTTAAATATTCCAGTATGGGTTTACTTCTGGGAAGAACATTTTTCTACTGACCTGCCTCTGTGCGCCCATTGACGGCTGTTTGTGCTGTCGAAATGCCAGCCGGCTGCACGCGTCTGCATTCAGTCCCGCGCCGTGAGTGGACAAGTGGTGCTCGGCAGAATCTCGTAAATAGCTTTTGTTCATTCGTGGACAATACAGTAATTACAAACACACTAGTTTAATAACTGCATTTAATTAATGGAAGGTTAGTAAATGATGTGTGGAGGAAAGGTTAAAATTTACTGGTTACTGTTGCCATATAGCTCTTAATTGAATTAAGTGCATATTAAACTGGGCCTCTTCCCATACCCAAGAGGAACAAGCATAGAGCCTTGAAATTTATGGAATCTAATGATTTCAGAAAGCTGTAGTTTAAAGGCAGTACCAAAATGCTCTGTGGTTGAAGTTCAGATCGCTTGGTATGTGTAATAAGACCATAGCAGTGTTAGTATAGAAAATTAGGGAATATGTCGTTTGCTGAAGGAATTTCACGTATGTATAATAATAATTGTAAGTAATTTCCCGAGCAATACCATTCAAAACAAAGTGGTCCTATGTTCACAATTTTAGCCTTAATTTACAGCCGTTAGTTCTTTTTATAGCTTTTCTCTGGGAGAGTGGGTTGTCCTGTGCGTATTTTCTTTTCGTATATAAAAAAGGTATATTGACATGCCGCAAAAAGTTTGTTTTGTAACTAGCTGCCTGGGACTCTTTCTCTTATTACTCGTAAATGTAGGCCAAAATTTCCCATCCCCTAAATGTATCTATCAATCAAAAAAAAAAAAAAAAAAAAAAAAAAAAGAAAAGATATTCTGAAGAGAAATGTAAACAGCAAAACAGCAATAGTCTCTCTCTCCAGCAGAAATAGGACGTGCCCAGCAATGTGCCATTTATAGGAAAGTGGAAAAACCTCAGAGAAGGTTTGCAACAAAGTTAAATCAAGCCAGGACCTGCCAAGTCCTAGGTGGTGTATGTTTGTGTCCTGTTTATTTTACAGAGTCTGACTTCATGTTTACACTAGTTGTGTCCTCAGCACAGGGTAAGGCAGGCTGGAAAGTTGCGTGCACGTGCGTAGTGAMGGTTGGCTCATCTTGCAAAGGAGAACATTATGGAGAAGCTGCTGCAGGGTCTGCTGGAAGCTCTGCAGAAATACTGAGGCTTTACTTGCTGGAGTAATTTTCTTTTAACTTTTGGGATAAATGCTTCTAGTGGAGTTTTTAACATATTTTGAAGGACAGAATAAACTACTTTAAAAGGATTTTTTTTGTTTTATTAATATGCGTATGTTCCTGCTGTGTTCATGTGCTGCCTTTCTGCAACGTCCTCCAGATGTTGTTGTACCTTTGCAGGTAGTTCACTTGGAGTCAGCATGAGCTTTATCAGCACAGCAAAATGAGTTTTTTTTTTTTAGGGGTTATTTATTTATTTTTTCCTCTGTTGGGAAATGCAAGTTGTGCACTCAAGGGAAAAAGCAATTTGTGTCAAACTGGTCAGTAACCTTCCCCCCCCCCCCCCCAAGAACTTGAGTGAGACTTTGCAGAGAAGGAACTTGCTGCTCTTGTCACCTACTGATCCAAAACATCCAAGCTTGAAGTACCGTCAGAGATAKTGCATAGCTGAATCCCCAAATGTGGGTAGTTTGTGCTTGAGTCGTTTTTTCTTTTTCCTCCTATTGCATAGGTTGTAGTGTCAAAAATAATCTAAGGARGCCATCAGAACAAAACTGAGGTGCTGGATATTTAGATGGGGTGTTCATGGTGCTAGATACTTATCGTTTGACCAAGCCCTCAACTAGAGCATTTTGTCAGAATAACAATTTTTCCTCAAAATAAATGAATTCTGTTTAAACTTAAAAAGGTGGATATTGTGCAGAATTTGTTTCCCATTTTTGTTAAAAACATTTTTCTAGTTTTACACAAAAGTAGGGCACACTAGGGTGCACCATTTCCTTCTGCTGCTTGCTTGCAAAAATGTAATCATTAGAAGGATGTTTTTTAATGAAATAATTAACAGGGGGCTGTGTAAAAGCCTGTGATGAGTGTCAGGTTTTTAGAAAGCCAGGCAGCTTGTGAAAGGACTAGACTTTTAAGAGATTCAGTTATCTGTCAGAATATTTTGAATGCATGAAGTATCAATAAGAAAGAATAAGGTAATGAACACAAAGTAATTTACAAAAACGTGCAAGGATATTTAGTGGGGTTGGAGGCTTGAAAAAATCAAGAAGCAGTGGAGGACGTGTTTATAGACAACTACTGAAAAAGAGTAAGAGAACAGAATGTGAAACTCCGGTGCCGCGCTCAAACCAGCTCTCGGTCTTTGTGCCGATCGTGCCTGTTGCGCAGGATCGGGGCACTAGTTTTGTGGGTGAAACTGGTTTCTTTTAAAAGTTATTGCTGAGGCTTGGGAGCCAGTATCACACTCTTCTTTTGTTTGTGTTGTAGATTGGGGGGGGGGGGTGTCCTTTTTTCTTTTTTTTCCCTCCCTCTAGGAGAAATGCATCTGCCTAGAGCTAGAGCAAATTAAAACTGATAAATCGTGCTCGTGTGGCGAACTTGCTCTTTGATGGACTTTTGAATTAGTAACATTACTATGCCACAAACTAATGTGGTTGAATGTAAGTTACATCAAAAAAAAATCCTTCAGGTGTCACTGCTTATTAACCTACAACATTTGGGTTAAAAAGCAGTGGAGAGGAGGGGAAAAAAAAAGGCCGATTGGCTTTGATGTGTGATACTGTTAGGAGCGCATTGCTCTTTCCTGCTTCAGAGAGCTTCTCACAGCTGTTGAGAGAAGTACTCAGCCCCCAAATGCAAGACTTCTATCCCCCAGGGCCGGGGGAGAAGAGGTTGTGAATAATTTGACTTGAAGTCAAGGTGGTGCTCAGTGGAGCAGGAAATTAGGAGTGCTATTTTTAAATGCTAAAGAACGTATTAAAAAGCAGTAATAGTTTTCATTAGACAAAGAGCTTTGAGTTTGGGAGGCTTGTGATTTGAGGTAGCGTCATTCATCAAGTAAGTGTTTTCTCAAGAGTGCCAAGTAAATCTGTCTTTCTGGAAGTGTTGGTGACTATCAGAAGAATTAAGTAGGGGAAGTGAGTCTTAGTGACATGAGTCTTGGCATGCCAAGTAAGTCTCTGTGAATTGGCAGCTGGTGTTGCCACACATTAGCATTTAGAATATAACAAAAAAGACAAACCTATCTAATGTGAGAATAAGACTAACATAAGAAGCCTTCCCAGTCTGTGCTTTTTGTTCCTGTGTCTCTCCTTTGCTCTGTTTCTGTGGGTTTTTAAGAATCTTGAAGATGCGCAAGGCACAAACTCCCATACCTCCTGCTCTTCTAAAACAGARTAGCAGTTGGCGTGTTGACACAGGCTTGCAGCAGAGGAGACGTTGAAGAAGAGGATTCTCAACTGTAAGGGTGGGAATCACTGGAAGAGGTTACCTAGGCTAGAGAATCTGCATCAGAGGAGATTCTGTTTGATCTTATTTTGGAGCAGGGGGATGGACTAGATGGCTGTTGAGGTACTTTCTAAAATAGGTTAGTATGGTTTCCCTGACATAGAAGGGGGAGTCAACCTTTAACGGCAGCTGTACTCATTTAAAATTGAGAAAACAGAAGTCTTGCCTCCTTTGCCCTTGCCCAAGACAGAAAAGCATGTTAATACAAAGAATATTTGACATTAAAAAATTATGTACAGCCAGAGCAGAATAAGGTCCAGATCCCCATGGCTGCAAAAAGTCACTTTGATTTTTTTCCAGACCTTTGGGTTTCTTCGCAGTGAGTTCTCTGCCTAAGGGCTTTTCAGAGAATGGCAAGTCTAAAGCTGGCAGGTCCTGCGATTCATTTTATATTTTTCTGCTGAACATAAGTCCAAGATAATTCCTTGGAAGAAGCGTAGTAATCATGGTAACACATATGTAAGTCCACTAAAACCCCCTGATCCTGAACAGATTATAAGCTTCAAAAGGTAATTGTTTTCCATGTTGCTAAAATAGCTTTTATTGTTCTTTAACTTTGTAAGAGTTTAATAGGTCCATAGAATGTAAACAAAGATTTGTATTTGGGGCTTCAGGAAGATTTTTCTATTTCATAAAAACCGAGATATCTATTATCTCCAAAATAAGAGTTGTTTTTGAGGTAGTCATACTCTGACACCTGTTTGCCCAAMTCAGTAAACGAGAGAATTTTTTTCTTGTGCTGATCGCTCTTGCTCGAGGAGTAGTATATGTAAGTAAAACTAATGAAGTATTTTTTTTCCTCTGATTGTTCAGTGGAAAGCTGATTAGCAAGACCTTGAAACCTGATATTCCCACCAGACAGTTCATAGCAGTATATGAAAACTGGTTTGCATCAGACAATAAAAGTTAGGGGTGACTTGAGAGCAAGCCATTATAATGTGCTTGGAGGGGAAATTCAAGCTCAGGCACGCAGTGGAGTTTGCATCGTGTAGCAATTACTGCATGTCAGCTGAGCCGTGGTAACTGTGGCTTAGTGATCGCCTCCAACAACCTAAGATAGGTCTAAAGCAATCTCCTGGAGCGGTCTTGTCCTCCTGTTCACTACCAGTGTGTGTTTCTGCCCCTTCCTGTTTGCAGGCGTTAATGCTTGTATGACCTGGTCTCGAACCTGCCTGGCGGAGTGGGATCACCAGCCCTGCCTCCATGCAGAGCTGTGGTCAAACTACCTTCTGCGTCCTCGGGATGAGTGTGTGTGAGATGATACGGTACATCTGCAGAGCTGCAGCAAGGCGCTTGGTAAGCCGTGATACCCTGGCCATGGCTCTGAATTTTTGGTAGTTACAAGGTCGTATTTTCCAATGCCCCTTGCTTGCCACCCTTGTGTCAATGTTTTGTATAGTTGCCGAGCTAAGGAAATTGTGCTTCCCAATGTCAGAAGAGGTTTGCTTCTAGTCTAGTGACTTGCAAAATATGTCTGAAGCTTGCTGAAGGTGGATTTTAGAACCCATTGCTTTTAAAGGAAGGGGCTTGGGGTGCTAAATGCCCTTCCAGTGGTGTTGCAAAGCCTGCCTTAAGCCTTTCAAGCAGCTGTCATGATTCAGACTYGTGGCTCTTTTCAGGCATTGCTCCAGGTTTAATAAAGCGTTATTACAGTGTTTGGAACTTAGTAGGTTTTGACTTTTGCCTTGCTAATTTGACCACAGCATCCAAAAGTAAGGGTGGTGGGAAGAGAGAATAGGAGAACGAAAGGGAGTAGAGAAAGGGCCGTGAAACCAGTGTCTGGTGCGTGCGTGTGTGTCCGGGGGAAGCTGGGAATTGCTTGCTGAAGGAAGAAAGCAAATTGCRCGCTGGTGATTGCTCTGAGGGCACAGCTCTGCTCTTGGTTCGCTGCGTGCTGGTGGGAAAGGGCAGCCCGGCTGGAGCTCTGCCTGCTCGCTCAGATGAATCTCTGCTGTCKTTAGTCTTTACTGCACCAGGCATGAAGATCAGCGTTTTAGGTCACGCTCTCAGGGTGTTGGAAACGGTGGCAGATTGGTGCCTGTTCTCTCAATCTTCATTAAGGTGCATTTAGGTGATTTTGCCTAACKGCAGCTGAGCTGCTTTGGGCTGTGATCAAGCTTTTCTCCCTCACTTAATCTTTGTTATTTATCTATTCKGCGTTCGGGTCAGAGACCCTGAAGTGCACTGATTCCTCCACGCGGAGCTGGGCCCGAGGGCAGTAAAGCTGTGGTGGAATTGCAGGGCTGCCCTCGCGCAAGCTGTTGCATCCCCTCTCTTAGTTTTCCTGCAGGAATCGTGGAGACAAAGCGGAGAGAAGGGAAAACTGGGGAGGGGAGAAAAAAGGGAGGCAGCCCTGCAGCCAGTCCCACCAGGATCCTGTCGGATGTCGAGGATGAGGAGTTGCTCCTGCTGTGTCCGTGTGGGATGCAAAGTGGGGTTTGAGTGTGGATCTTGCGTTTCAGGGTCCTTCTTGATGGCGGCATCAGCTGTGACTCAGAAATGAGCCACTGGGTCCCGGTAGGAGGAGAGAAGCGGTGCAGGGGTTTAACGAGGCCTTTCTGGGCTGCTTTGGTCACCGAACGCTTGCGGCCCTCTGCCTCGCATCTCGGGTTTTGGGTCCCCGAGGTGGCGGCCACGGGTGGCCGGCAGGTTTTCATGGGGCCCCTGGGAGGCCTCTGTCCCACCAGGTGTGGTGGGAAACGGTGTCCGGGTTCGTTGTGTCCAGGACCACCAGGGAGACCGGATCCACGTGGATTCTGCTCTCTGGAAGGGGCCTGAGCCACAGGGTGGCGGGGGAGCATGCAATCTTAAAATTATGAACCGCAACATAATGTATCTGGGCAACCTTATTTTTGGAGTCTTCTTCCCCCCCCCTTCCTCTCCAAGTGTTGTACTTCTGCTTTGGAAGCCTGTCCACTTTATTTTTATCCTGCTCATATGACAATCCAGAAAGCTTGCTTGTGCCCTCGTTTTTTTTCTTTCTTTTCTTTCTTTTTTTTTTTTGGTGAAGCAGAATTATTTTTTCAGGAAAGATGAGCAGTTTTTTAAAATGCAAATGTACAAATACAACGTTGCAATGCAGCAGGAGGAGGGAAGACCTGAGCAACCTGCCAGTCCGCAGGAGGCCTTGGCAGGGATGGGAAGCTGGACACATGTAATACCAGGCAGTATTGCCTCCCCCTCCTTTTTTTTTAATTTAAAATATTGTTAACTGGTATGTTAAACATATTCAAAAAAAAAAGTTAGTATAAATATTTATTGGCAGACTGTAGCTTCAAGAGGTCCTAATATAATTCTGCTTCCTTTCTTACTAGATTTCTAATGCTGCTTGTGCTTACAGGTTTTTTGAGGAGCTGGTGAGCAATTTTCTATCTTTTTTTTTTTTTTTTTTTTTTTCCCAGTGAGAAACACGGATTTCATAAAATACCTATTCCTCATTGGAAACTCGGCAGTGGTAATTTACGTGAGGTGCTGTTGTTCGCTACAGGCAAAACTTCTTGTTCTAGCTTGCCTCCCGCGATGTGTTGCGGGCTTTCCACCGGACTGAAGACTCGCAGTATTAGGGGAGTAGCAAGGTGATGATGTGTGACCACCAGCCAGTATTAGACACTCAATCTCTTCAGCTTTTTAAAGCGATGCATGAAGGCAGAGAGGGGGATGGGGGAAAAAAAGAGAAATATTTTGAGATTTTTTTTATTACAGTTCTTCAGRACTTTCAGATCTGTGAAGTGCATGTGTTCAGTATTTTCATCTTAATTTGCTATGAATATGTGTCTTTAAAGTACTACGATTTCCCAGTGGATGAAAATTCCAGTTTTTGACTAACTCGATTACGTTTTTAGGGTTTTTCATGTTGAGGCTGGGCATCTGGCTTCAGTTTTCCTTTCTTGAGAAAAGCACTGGGACATTTAAATAATTCAAGGAAGAAATTACATGTGCTCTGCAAGCAGATGTCAAAAATGAAAGAAGCTAAAAATCTAGGCCTCCAAAGTCACTTCCATATATTTCCCTTTAAAGAATGCATTTTTAATTACCTTTTGGAAACAAAGCGCCCCACTAACATATACATACTTGCCCAAGGTTTTGTCAAGGGACAGAGCAAAGAAGGTGAAACTGAAGTTGCAAATTATTGAGCTGTAATGTGCCAAATGTGTGTTATGATACCTCCTCAATTTGCCTTATAAAACCCAGAGTTTTAAGACTCCCAGTATTGCCGTTTTCCAGCCGGTATGAAGACAATACAATGTGCTTCTGTGGTTGGAGATTTTTGACCTCTGTGGTCTGAACTGGCTAATTGCTAATCCTGTGTGCATTTGTGCTGCGCTTGGCGACACCTGAGGTTTAGCCAAGAGCTCTTCTGGCTGTGGTTAAAATAAAAAAATAATAATGATTAAAAAGAAAAGAGTTTCTAGAACGCCTTACCTGGATTTACCTGTAATCAAAATAAGAGTAAAGTAATTTTGCAAAATGGGAAGGTGGAAGTCAGTCCCCTTGGGCCTTTGCCTTGCCAAGGGGGGGGTGTGTGTGTGGTGCCTTCCCGTACTGTGCAGGCTTGGGTAACTGCAGCTGCCTACTGTCATTTAAATTGTCAGGCAAAATATGAAGCCTCTGAAGTGTATGAATAGTACGAGCATAGGAAGTACAATAATCCGGAGGCAGTCTTCCGTGTTTTTATAGAATTAGCAACAGAAACGTAGCTGAGGAAAGACGAAGGACCGTATCCTTGCCGCTGCCAGCGTGAGCGCGTTCGCTCCGGCTCCGCGTGAGCCTGATGATAGAGCTCCCGTTGCCGCCTGGTTTCTTGGTGCCGCTAAGTCATTAACTTTGAATTTGACCCGAGGCGAGGAAGTGTTACAGTCCTGCTTTAATGCCTGGGTGGAGCCCTGACAGAGAGACCGATTTCCGACCAGCTGCAGGTTTCCTTAGGGCATCTGGCAGAGCAGGGAGCTGTGCTGGATCTCTGGAGCACTCCAGCTTCTCCCTCCTTCGGGAGATCYCTCTACGCATCAGGCAGGCACTGAGTTTAAGAAGACGTTTGAGGGTGACCAAATAATCCAGTGAGGAACGGGGCTTGCTAGGCTTTCCGGATGGGGRTCTTCCAGCCACATTTCCAAAGGTGGACCGGACTTGGTGGAAGCAAATTGTTTCCTGCCACCCACTGTCATCACCATGCAGGTGATTGTTTCTTCGTTTGTCACTTGATCTTTTTTCATGGAGGAGGCGGTTGCGTAGGTCTTATGGGGTCTTTTTAAGGTACTGTGTGACACCCTGCTCCTTCTTTCCCTGCCCACCTTTCCTAGCAGTACCACATTGGTGGTGGTGGKGGGGGAGCTCTGTTTAATCAGATCCATATATCTTGCATGGAGGCCAGCAGAATAGACTAACACGGGGCTTGCAAAGCAGGGAAGGGTGCACCAGCACTGTCCAGAGCAACACTTAGTCATGCTTTGGCTTTTCTAGCTGCTGGGTTGTCAGCAYGTGCTTCCAGGTCCTCAAGAGCTTTCCTTCTTGGAAAGAGCAGCTCTTTCTGCAGTATGCAGAGCCATAGAGTCTTCTGTTCTCTCTGTCATTTGTCTTGTTGGCACAGGGTCTTCTCCACCTGGGGGCTGCTCATAATGAAATGTTAATCATCATTGCACTAAAACTTATCTCTTTGCTTAGACACATGTGCAGTAATATGGCTATCAAATCTCTTTCTCTGGCAGGATCTTGTTATCTTGCACGGTAAGGCATCTTGAGTTGCTGTTGCTGGAGATGTTTTTGAAACTAAAAGTKTTTAAGAAATGTTTTTTCAAATATGAGGAGGAGGAATGGATTGTTTTCTGTGCTGAAATACATGTTTAGGACTGAATATATATTGAAGAGAGTTTGGGAATATTTTGATGACAACATGYATTTGTATTGGTTCCTGATCCTGGACTTATTTCTAAGCACCTGATAAGACAGATGGATTTTGACAGGTCTACTRATAGGAGCAATGTTACATAGCCACTTAAGTGTTTGAAGAATTAAGGGTTTAGTTTTCAATATCTTAATTTTTGTGCTCTTGCTTTTTCCTTACAAATTATATACACATTTTGTTTTTTAATAGTCAAGTCTAACATGGCAGCAGCGTGGGAGTTTTTGTGTTGTTTTTGGTTTGGTAGCAGATTTTAGGGGAGCACAGGGGTGTGTAGTGGTTCTGTTTTGTATCCCTTTCTTTTAAAGGAAGATGTCCTTTGACAAAGGACAATTATCACAAGGCCTTATGTGAGGTAGCTGACTTGTTGCCTTTCTTAGGCTTTCTGAGCGRTGACAAATCTTTGTGATTTATTTTTAAATATGATCTGCTGTTGCCCACATCTGCACAACTTAATACATGAAAGTATATAAGAAGTTTCTGCAAGTTCAGTGTATGGTTAATAATAACAAGGCTACATAGCATAATAAAAATTATATGTGTGTTTGCTCYGGATGGACTTGCTCTTCTGTTCTCTCTGCCCAATACGGACATTGGCTCAGAAATTGAATATTTAAAATGCCCAAAGGCAAGACTTCACTTTTCAGGCTTTGCTCCTTGTCTTTGCAGAGATGATGACTGCATAAAAACATGACAGCATTGAGTGGCTATTTATAGACCATAACATTTATTTATGTATTTATAATTGTAATTTTAATTCAGCACTGAAGTATTTTAAAGCATCAAAGGGATGCATGAAAACTACCGTGGCAATGATTTCTATACTTGAAATCTCTGCTCTAGACCATGGGAGACTTCAGTGAGATTGTATGTAGCCAGTCAGGGCGAATGGGTGAAATATATGCTGATAACAGGAGTCCCTGATGGGCAACGTCATGTAGCTGTTTATCCAACGTGTTCTGGTTGTGGCATGTGGTTGCATTAAACTTGTATGGAGACTGTCAGGAGACAAGCACCTCCTGAAGTTATCCTGACAGCATGCACTGTTGGTTGGTTGTTGGTTGGGTGTAGGTCCTGTAGTCCTGCCATAAAATACATAGTAGTTGCCAAAAGCATGGGCAAAACTAACTTTCAAACAAGCTAAACTTGCTTTTTCTCTAGCTCATACTCCTCCTCCCCCATTTTTTTCCTTAAGAGATTTAAGTCTGCCAAAAAAATTAAATCTGTTGTGAGGAATTGGACCAAAGGCTGCAATATTTTACCCCATCCAGCTATTGCTGGAACTAGATGACTGTCCTGGGTTTTGTTGTGTTAAACCTTAGAGACGGCCACAAAATTTGGCAGCCTCCAAAAGCAAGATGATACGTTGCCCTGGAAGCTCAGAGTAGCCTGGTCTGTTCTCACGYGAGCTTTCCTGGTGCGCGCTGCTTACGCCCTCGTTTTTCTTTTACCGCCGTCGAACGCGGAGTGCTCGTTCCCGTGGCCGTGCGCTGGTTCGAGGACCAGCGGCCCGCGGAAGAGGTGCCGGTGGCACGGCACGCGGGCAGGCGTGGAGCAGCTCGCGGCGAGGGGCAGGCGCGGGGACCCACGCTGGGAGGGAGCGGAGGCGCYGGCTCCCGGGTTCCCCCTTGAAACCAGCAGCCGCTCGGTACCGGCAGTGGGAGGAAACAGCTCGCAGCTTCCRCTGAGTTTCTACCAGCAGGGTTAACCATCAGTTTGGGAGAGAGAAATGGAGGCTGGCACGCACGCCTTGGGAGGCTGCTGAGCCTCGCTGCAGTTCAGCTGGAGGTTAAGAGGACTGAGGCAGGGATGACAGGGTTACGTTGTGGCTGGTGTCCTTCAGAGGTCGTGGATGAGCCCTCTGTGCCTCAAAAAGCTCTGCGTTGACCTTGGGAGCTAGAACAGGAGCTACGCTAAAACCACAGCGTGTAGAGGCTGCCCCTGCAACGGTGGAAATCATGTCACGCGTCTCAAGTGCTCCGCGCTGGTGCGGGTAGTTGAAGGTACCTCCTGGTTTCACTGATGCATGTACTGAGATTTTGGCGRGCAGTTGGCTTCAGGCTGACTCTTGCTTGTATTTAGATATTGCAGATATTTAGGTATCTTGCAGTTAGATATTTCTGATAGTAATTTACRTCTCTACCACCAACTATCTTAACACTCTTAATTTTAAAGGAAATGCAGTTTACTGGGAAGGAAAATAGATCATTGATGATGATGAGTAAGTGAGCAGCATGATGAGATCTGATCAAGTTGAGATAAGAAAGATCTTTGAAAGTCTCTYTTTAAAGCTTAGCTTGGCACAATTGCTTGGAATTGCTTACCACAGGTTAGTAATTATTTCCAATGTTCAGATTAGATTAGAGTATTTAATAGAGTTTTGGAAACATCGTTATGGAAATCTGCCGTGTTAARTCTGATGATAATTTACTGGTCTTAACAATTCTGAGTTCAAAGATAATAGAAAAGAGCTTCTTTCTTTCATTTCTTTTTTTCAATGTGGCCTTTCCAGTAACATAGCAAAATCACATCAGTCCATCTTCCAACTATATTGAGTTTGCAGGTGTTTGAGCTACATGTTTTTGTGGTGTTTATCAAAAATTCATTTAAAAATGTTAGGCACATTTGCTTTTTTAATACAGAGGGACAGTATTAGAACATCAGATGTTTGTGGTTTGTTTGTAATTTTGGATTCATGATTCCTGCAGACAGTGTGGTCCAAAGTTAACATGTTATTTGCGGAGGTCTTTCCCGCAGGAAGGTCTTGAGAAAAGTGGAACCATTTAAAATAATTGCACGTGTACAAAACCTTTTTTGTCTCCTATTTTATGTAAATCRTTTTTTCAGAAAGAACTGCTATGTGCAGTAAATTCCTACAGGAATACTTAAAATGTCACATAGAAGTCCAGTCCTTTTCTTTAAAGAGCCTTGAAAATGGGGAATTTGATTTTGTGGCTATTGAGGCATAGATAAACATTTATTTCAAGGTCATATATGAGCAGTCAACATTAGTGAGGGTTTTTGAAAACCAGGTCATTTATTTAGGTGCCTAAATATAAACTTAAACTCTGACTCTGTTATTTCTCTGTATGTAGTTTTGGCTAGTTCTCTGTGTGCGTGTGTGTGTGAGCACTATGCTATTTTAGAACTTGGTAAGGAAATGTTTCTAGGAATCTGCTTATTTAAAATGAGATTTCAGTTGTGGTTACACAACTGTAAAATAAACTCAAAAAAGCATCACTGAGTTTAATTATGTTGCCTCAGGTTTATGCATCTATAAATGATGTCAGAAACTATTTCTGAATATTCTGAAAATTCACAGTAGTGCTTCCCAGAATTAGCCYTAAACTGTTCAGCAAGTGGAATAGATCCAAATAATGATTAGGCCTGTTGGTGTGTAGAGGATGCTGAACAACTGCAGAATTGTGCGGGTGCCATTCTTCAAGACAGCCTTTAAATATAGCTCTTTCCTTATTCAGCAGGCTTGTAATAACTTGTTTTCTTAAGTAAGCTTTTGTTGTTTTGCTACAAAACTGAGTAGCCATAAGAAGGCCATAGATATTTATTTTTTAATATCCAACTGCTATAGAAGTTTGCTTTGGTACAGCCTGAAACATTAGAACATGTGAGAATTAACTGATTTTTTTTTTTAATCTTGTCTTTGAAATAAGTTGTGTTTCTAGCAAARTAGAACTACTTTTAAGGATAGTACGTATCTGAATTTTGATGTAATTTCACTGGTTCAGTAGCAAAATGGATGCTGCATTAGCTATGTCTGTGCAAAAACTTGGTTGCAGTCCCCCAGTGTCCTAGCCCATGACAGCAAATGCTCTGATGCTTTTGAGTTTCAGTGTCTGCAGCCTCTCTGCTCTTGGTAGAACATCCAGTGTGTTTYGGAAACACATCTCTTGGTGCACATTTCCAGATGCACGGTTTGCAATGCATTGGGCGTCATTTGCTTACGCTCTGTATAAAGTTGTGGTAGAAATTGGGAAGCCCTCCGAGTAGAGGAGAAGAGTCATTGAGTAGCGTGAGGGGTAGAAAGAAGCCTGGAGAGCACTGATGTGAGGTCATATGGAAACTGCAGAAATAAAGAGAAAGCAGATAGTGGGTGACTTCGGGGCTATGTGAGGAATATGCAGCTCCTGCTAAGGGGCAGTGGGAGGATTTGTAAGAACTGAGGCTGCTTCTCCTGAATGTTACTGCTACAGAGGACATACGTGATAGCCTTTGAGGTCATGGTGGTGATCAAATCCTGGGCGGACTTTGTAAGTGGTGTCGAAGCAGTTGTTCCTGGGCTGAGAGTGATCTGGAGCTGCAAGGCTCTGCAGTGCTATCAGCACGTGCTCAGAGCACATCTCGGTTTAGTGTCTATCACCGGGGCTGCTGCGGCCTCAGCAGGCAACTCCAAAACTTGCTATATCCATGGCCACAGCTCCTCCGTCACAGATTATTCTATGAAATCACCGTCTCCTGCTCCACGATTTGTAGCCAGTCACTGAATTTGTAGAGCAGCTAGTGACTTTCACTCCCATGGGCTGGGGTGTTGCTATTCCCGTACTCAGCAGTGCTCCAGCTGCCCGGACTCTGGGAACGCAGGAGGAAACCCGGGAGCCTGCCCTCCTCGGAGACTGGCATAGCTCTGCTGAGCTGGTCACGTTTCTGACAGCAAGATTGCAGAGGGACTGACCCCTGGGGCTAAAAAGAGTAAATTACAGGATGGGCCATGGCGAACCGTGGAATTTTAAAACAACGGCACAGAGAAGATTAGGGGTTGGGAGAGAAGGAGTGACAGGAGCCTCGCTCCAGTTCCCATGGCCCTGGGGAGGTGGCCGCTCACCCTGACTACCCTGTACGCAGCAGAGTAGCACAGGCAGCGGCASGACTTTGGTAAAAGCGAGGGGAAAGTTGCTTATTCTCATGCACTGTCTCTTGCCAGTATTGGTGCTTAGCATGAGGACCTGGTGTCCAGACATTGCCAGCCAGGTGCTTTGGCCCAGCCAAAGCCGCGGTCCCGGCGGCTGTCTGTAAGCACMCATCATACTTACAAAATTTTCTAGTGGAATTTTGGCTGTCAGAAGACTTAACGTGAGGCTCTATAGGATGCATGAAGTAGCCTTTTTGTAGCTCTGTTTCCTCTCTATAAAAGCAGAAACAATAGCATTTTCTTAACTAAATATTTTACTAATTGCCACTTGCTTGCAAACTGTGAGAGCATCTGGCAAATAAATACCTGTGATAGAAGCCATGTGTGCACTACTGTACTGGTGGTGAGGTTTTCAAAACAAATCCAAATATATGGCTAGATTTTTACTGACTGTTACCCACTTCATGGAGTAATGTTTCTTGTACAAGTTCTGCTGCTGCTTTTTTTTTTTTTTTTTTTTAAACTATGCTTTTACACTTGCCTGGTTCACTGTCTTCTTTTTGAACTGTTCTTTGTTCTCAGAGCTTGCTTGGGCTGATACTGTAAACATCCTGATAATTGCAAGGGTTGATTTAGGACGTCTTAATGTTTGCACAGGTCTTTTGATTTTTGATTTAGTCAACATAAACACTGGAAAATCAAAGCAATGAAGAACACAGTKTTGGGACTGTTTTTGCAAGAGCTGATAGGATGTTTGCCACAGCCTCTGTTCAGTTGTGTTTTTATTGGATTTTTTTTTTCTATTTCTAATTTCTCTGGTTATTGACATGTTTTATGGTAGGATTTGTTTGATCACGTTCACATATCTCTGTTTGAAGTAGCCACATACTTTTCAGGCAATGGAGCAGAAAATGCACTTGAAAGGTGTGATGCATCTTGACCAGAGGTATGATGTACAACAGGCCAGATGAACCACTTCCTGGAGATCATGTCTCTCTGTTGGCCAGAAAGGGAGCCCACAGCGACTAGCTCAGGTAAAGAGTCGATGGAGGTTAGGAAAGAAAATTTTCATGGCCATAGGGCCCTATATTSCTGTTTGTTACTTGTGGTAGGTCAAACCTGAGGCTGTGGTTTGACTGCACTGTAAATCCAGTTTCAGGCCTCCTAGAGCTGGGTTAAAAGCCCTGAGGCCCACACGACGTAAAATGCTGACTGCTATAAAACTCACGCTGTCAATTCAAATTTGTTCTAAATATCTTAAAGCCTGCCAGTGTAAGATTTAAACTTTTATGCCAGGTCAAGTAGCAGTAGTCTTTCTATGGCTGCCGTAAGGCTGACCCTATAAATGTGTGCTCTGGCCAATTCAGCAGAAATATAACCATGTGCCCATGTCTGATCTGTACCACTGGGTAATCCAGAATGRCACAGGCTTGGTACTGCCAGTGGTGTAATTCAGACCTTGGACTGCCGCAGCAATACTTTCCTTCGGTGATAGTATGTCTTTTAGTGAAACATCTCAATCCGGTTCTTAGATTGTTTTTTTTTTTTCCTCTGCTATTAGTTACTAACTGAGAAGTAGAAGAAATGAAAGCTCCACTTGAATAGAAATTAGTAACTGAACATCTTTTGCTCGTAGGGGATTATTTTTTAGTGCTCAAATGCACAGATGAGTTTAAGAAAACAAGAATGATGCCTTCGTGTATATATAAAAGATTAATGGTATCTGTCAGATATAACCTTGAAAGCAATTATAAAGTGGTATCACTTAATGGATAAAAGGAATTTTAAAAATAACTGTATGTATGTTTTTCTGGAAATTTGGGCTAGGCTAGAAATACCTGAGGGATTATTCTGGAGGACTGTGTGTTAGCCATTCACACAAATCATCTTTTAAAAATCAGTGATGGGACATTTTAAAGACTCTCTTTTATTTCTTTTTCCACCTATGAGAAAGTGATTATTGGGAGCTTTTTATATCACTCTTTTGAGGATGGTGATCTAGGTGGGAAAAGCTCAGCTTGTTGGAAAAGAAACTGAAGTTTATATCATGAGTATCCATATATGCTTTTTTTTTTGGTAATTACAGTCTCAAATAATTTAAAGAAAATATTTTTCTTCCATATACAACCATTACAAATGACCCTYCCTTAAGAAAGCCTAAACAAACCAACCTGTCTTTACCTCCCTTACCTATGCTTAACTCATATTAGTGTCTTGAACTGGAAGACTAGAGATTAAGAAAAAAAGTGTTACTTCTGGATTCCTAACTAAAGACTTTTGCTGGGGAAGGCAGAACAGGGCATCCAGTTTGTTTATGTGGGTGGCATTTCAGGCTTTGAGAGCATATCTTATGTGAGAGTAGTGTGTGGAACAAGGGAAGATAAAGGCTGATTTTTCTGCCTGTAAATACTCCCGGGATTAAGGTGAGGAGAGCTGATAAACACCAAGAAGAGCAGAGAGCTGTATAAGCTAGCTGTCTGAAGGTACAAACTGATCGTGAGTACGCTGCGACTGGGATGTAGACCGTTTCCAACTATGAAAGCAATGATGTGCTGGGAGAGCTTTCCAGCAGAATAACAGGGGCATAAAACCTTGTTACTTTACATTTGAATCTGATGATTGGATAGCAGGTGGCCGAGGTGCCCGTGACAGCAGGACACCTCTGCCACCTGTGAACCTCTGGGCCTGGTGATGCCCAGCAAGTTTCCTGTGGTGCTGGGAGGAACCAGGCTTATTGGGTGCTGGTGGTGCCTCATCAGGAAGGGGCACATGTCCTGCAGCCAGCCACGYTGGCAGGTGCAAGAAGATGAATGTGCACTGTGTTGGCATTGCTGGATGAGGAGGCCTCCTTCAGCGTCCTCCAGATCCTCTGAGAGCATCTGACCTAAAAACTTCATCTCCCTGGAAAAGARGGGGCTGTCCTCTGTGCTGTGTGTCGGCTGTACGTGTGGCCAGTGGGCTCCTGCAGGGGAAGAACGTAAGTCTGTGCCCCAAGACCCGTGCTCGGTGTGGCAGGGGTCTTCCTAAACTGAGAGACCACAAAGGGGTAGTCTCTCCAGGGGACTCCTCCAAATAAGTGGTCATGTTGTCTTTGCGTCATTACCACCCAGCTGTTTAAACAGGATCATGATTATTTCCATACTGCATCCAGCAAATGAAGTTGGATTCTTTCCTCCTCACCCCAGCATCTTCCCAGCTGAGAGGTTCTTAAGTTGCAAACCTCTTTGTTTACTTTGTCCTTTAAAGTGTGAACTGAAAATCCTACAGACCACATTTAGACCMAGATGGGCTCTAAGATTAAATCACTGACCAGAGAGTGGGATCCAGAGAGATTCACAGCAATTAGGACAAAATCTCTTTGTTAGAGGGTTATCCCCAGGAGCAGGGACTTGTGTCCAGYAGGGCTGTCCATTCTTAGCCCTGGCCTGGTTTGCTCTAGGCAAGTGTCAATGCTCGGTGTGAAGGCAGAGTTTTTTTTATATGTAAATCTTTTATTGTTCTGAGGCTATAAGCAGTTCGGTGGATCTGTTGCCTACAAAAATAAGCAAGGTGTTCCTAACTCCAGTAAATTCTCTCAYGTGGATCTTGGGTCTATTTCTCTGGAAGTCAAGAGCAAAAATCAATTTCATCTCAGTGTTGAGTTTGCTGTTTTTATCAGGCAGATCTTTTTTTTTTCCCTCTTCAAAGAGAAATTTGCCACCTTTCTATTTTTTCCTCTTGCCAGTATTGGACAGTCTGAGCTCTTATTCTCACCAGCTTAAATGTGTTCAATTTAGACACCAAGCCTGACTTTACAGGGAACGGAGCAGAGTTTTTGTTGAATTTTCYCTGAGGCCTCCCCGCGCAGCAGTGTGCCGCATGTTTCATCTGGAAGGAGTATTTCCTATTTATGGCTGTCAGAGTCCTTTTTTCTGAAGCCAAAAAGATTTTGTTTGAGAAAATCAAATCCCCTGAAAATATTGTATAATTATCCACACGGTTATTTTAAGTGTCTGTCATGACCCTGCAGCAAGCTCAGGGGTGTAGATAGGCAACCCACAGCATCTCGACAGATATTTGTTTAATGGAGACCCCAGACAGTGTATCTCAGTGTTTTGGTATTCTCTATCTGGTTTAGTTTTACCTAACAGTTAACCTGAAATACCCTGACGTAACTCGTATCCGTTGCTGCACCATGAACAGACAGGACAGACTTTTCCCTCTGGCTCTTTTCCTCTTCAGTATTGTGGGGTATTTTTAGGTAGCTGAGGACCTTTAGCATGTGTTCTCTCACCTCACCTGCAATGCTTTTTCCTTTTTAGACTAACTGGGCCTAATTTCCTGAGTATTTCCTAACCAGTGGCATTTTCTAGCCTGGTAATAATCGTGGTGCTCTGCTCAAAGTGAGCAGTTTTCCAGCTGAGACATTCCCATGCTGAGTGAGGCTACAGGAGTACTTCACAGACGTTAACAGGCTTCTCTTGTACACATCCCAGGACAGTAACCTTTTCTTCTTGCAATAGCCAGACTCCATTGATGTGTACGATTCACTAGAAACCTTGCATCTTTTCCCAAAGATTTGCTATGTAGCCAATCCTACAGGTGTATGACTTCCTTTAGAAGTGCTTTGCTCTTGTCCTGACTGAACTTTATCCTAATTTTTAGACAACTTTTKCATTTTGTCGAGATCATTTTGGATTCTAATCCTGTCTTCTGGTGCCTCTGCAGTAACTCCCAGCTTCATATCATCTGCAAATTTAGTAAATGTGCTCTGTTCCGTCGCCCAGGTCACTAATGAGTATGCTGAACAGAACTAGACTATACAGACCCAGCAGAGCTCYGCTCAGACTGTCCTCCTGTTTTCACAGCATACCATTAATAACTGCTCCCTGGATATGGCTTTAGAGTAGCGTCACTTAATCACGCTTCCCTGGTTTGTTTATGAGAAAGTTGTATGAGATGGTGTCAAAAGCTATAATAAAGCCCAGGTAAATGACACCTAACAACTTCTTYATTATGAAAAGAAATTAAATTGGTTTGGTAAGATTCTTTTTCTCGTCACTTCTGTGTATGCTGCTGCTTATGTTTTTGTTATCTTCCAGGTTCTTGCAAACTGTTTCTTTGTTTTGGAGGTTTTTTCAGAGAATTCAGGTTAGGCTGACTGCTCTAGCCTCCCTTTACTGCTTTTCTTTTTACCCTTGACAGGCAGCGCGTCTGCCTTTCCCTAGCTCCTGACACCTCACCTGTCTGCGTTCTCGCTGCTCCGGCCTGCTCTGCAGATGGCTTAAAGGTGGCTTGTTGCACCCCGCCAATTTGGAAGTGTCTGGCTTGGGCAGAGTACTGATCCCACTGTAAAATGGGGAGAGAAAAGAATAGTATACCTTTGTAGTGATACCGGGTCATTGTATTAACTGTACTAATCCCCTATGCATCATAGGAGAAAAAAAAAAAAAAAAGCCTAAGCAAAAATCAAACAGACTTTGCCTCTTCTGCTGTCACTTTTCAGTAACTTTCCCTCTGAGCAATGCTTGTCCTGACTGTCATATTAGTATTAATGTACATATAAAGGGTAACAAATATTTTTATCTTCTGCAAGTTTCATTTCATTTTTATGCTCTTATGTTTCTAATATTTTTGCCTGTGTATTCACTCTGTTCTTTAACTCACGCTCAGTAACCTTCTGGTGTGCTTTCTTGTCTTTGAGATAAATGAAAAGCTCGTGATGTTGCCAAGTCTTCTGATCCTTCTTCTGCATTGAGATGTTTTTGTGCTTGTGCCTTTTGAGCACAACATATTGTTTCTTCGCAAAACTACAGTTCACCTTGATTTCTTTTTCCTTTAAACTTTACTTCATGAAATCCTACCTGGCAGTTTTCTGTATGTACTGAGGTCGGTGTTTCTATTTTGCTGTTCCCAAGTCTTTGCATATGGCAGATTCCATCATTCCCAGTCACTCCTGTGTGACTTTCCTTCTGCCTTCTTCCCTCAACAAGTTATTCTTTTTGGGTACAGTCAGGTCTGGAAACACTTTGCCACTAACGATTATTTGACCCATCAGGTRTAGGAGAATATTGTTCCTAAGGCACAAGGACTGTCTGTCTTGAACTGCTTTGCTTTGTAGCAGGTATCTGGTGCTTATGCTCTCCCATTACCATCAAGTCAGTTGTTATCGGGTAGCCTGATCCATTTCATCTTAGTTTGGGGGTTTTCTTTGTCCTCCCCAGCCATTTCTTCCTACTTTCTYCCATGTTTTTTCCTCTAATTATTAACTGAAGAATTTAACAGGTCTACCTCCTTCTGTGTTCTGGACATTGAASCAAACACACGTCAGCTCTTGGTATAAAAAGTGATGCTACCTCTGTTTTCTCAGCCAGCCTTTTCTGAATAGGCTATACCTCTTATATCTGTATCCCAGTAGTATGTCTTATTTCAACAGCTAACAGTTACGCCAATAAAAAAAAAAAACCCACATTTGACTTGTATTAAACCTGAGATCTTAATTAAGACCTAGGTCCTGTGTTAAAAGTAATCTACTTGSCAATCTTGCACTAGATGTCTAAGATATTCAAACAATTTAATACCACTTCCCAGTCCCTCTCTGACCTCATTACCACTGCTGCTTTGAGCTGTGTCCAGGCTGCTTCTGTGTTTGGGCTGCTTTTCTTTTCTGTTCTGTTCTGTTCTGTTCTTGTGTGTGTGTCCTCTCTATATACTACTCTGAGCCAAAACCTCTCATTAAGTAGTGGGCCAGTTTCTCCCTTTGTTTAGCCATTTGTGGAACATCATCCTCTTGCTGAAGATGATGCCAGAGCCCTCCTGGGCCATTGTCAGTTAACTCTGTCGTCTCTCTCCTCATGGTCATTCTTGTCTGTCTAGTTAGTGCCATGCAGCCAGGTTGGTGGGCAAACATTGGCAGTGTTTCTGTGACACTTTGGCTCTGCCTGTTGCATCTTGTGAGAGTCTCTGTTAATACCCCTGCTCTCRAGGTCAGGGACTGTTGCTACTGGCTGCTCTGCCCAAGTTGAGTCTCACATCCTCCCTATGGTGCAGCAGTAAGCTGGAGACGTGTAGTCTGCAGACTCTAAGCTGTAACCTTCTTTTACCTTCCTACAGCATAGTTCACTGAGCAGCATATGCTGYTAGAATATTACTCCCCAAAAGAAACCAAACAGCCAGACTTGACTCATTGCAGGATTTTTCCTTGTTTCCTTGGGAATGGGCCTCATGATCCTAGAATGACCACCTTCTCATATTTTTGTCTGCTGTCCCCTGGCTCTTTCTGCCCTATCTATATGCAGCTCCTTCCTTGAATTTGCTAGAAATTCAGAAACTCACCTGCTCAGCTCTAAGGATCCGTGGGAAGAAGGTGAGCATATTCTGTAGACACAGGGGGAGCAGAGGCACAAAACAGCTCATGGATGGCTTCCAGAGGTCATTTAGGACCTCTGGGTGACTGTCCAAGGCAGGGTGTATGCACAGCTGAGTCATTCTGGGGCAGTGCAAAGGGGCAGGAGGCTGCTGGAGGCTTTCCTTCACTCTCTCTGTAAAGAAAAAAGCCATTTCCAGGTTTGCCTGTGAAGGCAGAGGGATGGAGAAAGGGGCTAGCCACCAAGTCACATGTGGGTGGTAGCAGTCTTAGGAGAAAGAGCAGCAACTGTGGGAAGAAGGATGTGCTGAAGATAGCTCATGGGGCTGGTTTGGGAACAGACTTGCAGCTTAACAACTGGTTTTACTGAGTCACTGACAGCACAGTGTTGTTGATGCTTTACTTGCAGGGTAGGTTTAAGCTACTGTGATCTACTACTGCCAATTAGAGACCACTGCTTATTTTACCCCTTCATGTTTGCTACTACCTTTTCCATTGATCCATCCCTCATGCTACCTGATGGGGAACCAGATCAGGGGACTGAGGCAGATTAAAATAAACCAAGCCCCAAAGCAGTTATGGAAGAGGGTAAAAACATCTTCAGCAGCAGCAGTGTCAACCAGCTTCAGTTGACAGTGAGGCTACGGTGTTAAGGYGTGCCTCTTCAGCCTTTCTCTGAGCAGAAGGGGGCAGATGTTCAGCTGTCTGTCRGGGACTGCTCTGTGTTGGTGTTGGGCTTAGAGCTGTGGCATTTGTGGTTGCACAGTTCATAAATTTTGTCTTCACTAGGGAGACTGGGAGCTAATGGTGACCTTTTATTCCCTTGCTGAGAAGGGCAATTGGTGCCCTCAAGTGGTAGATAGCAGAAGGAAACGGGCCTTGGCTGTGAAAGTACGGATCCTGAGCTCCTGCCTGCAGTCCAGACTTGGCCAGTGTTGATGGCATTATTAACTGTATTGTCTTTTCCTTTCAGGGCAAGCTGCTGCAGCTGACCGTGGCAGGAAGAAGACATYGCTCCTGGTGGAGCGTGGAGTCCCAGTGGCACATGCAACTGGATAGCTGTAAAAGCCACTGGAGAAACTCGCTGCTACTTCCGTCTGCTGACCCCTCTGCAGGTGTTCATAACAAACCAGCCTGCCTCAGCTGTGCTTTGCCAAACAGCATGGTTAGTGGAGTCCAACCACTGTAAGATTAAATGGGTTAGGGGCTTGTTTTCAGTTTTGATCCCTCCTCCAGCATGGTCCTGGGGGAAGCAGAAGGCTACCCAGACCCCAGCAGGTTGGTTAGTGAAGGCTTGTGGAGCAGATGCTGGAAGCAGCTCTTCCCATGACGGGACGTGTGGGTGGCCACGATGCCCATCACCCAAGAGAACGCGGGGCTCTTCCTCCCCCTCYTGTGCCAGTGGCTGCAGAACAGCCTGCGGGAGGAGGTGGAGGGTCCTGAGCAGAGCCTGTGTCGTTCAGCCATCCAGAAGCTGAGAGAGTACATCCAGCTGAACTTCTCTGTGGATGAGAGTAAACTGCAGCAAAGTGGTTCCAGTACTTTAGACATGGAGATCTGCACAGCTTACTTAGCCCAGGAGATGAGAAAAACTGAGGTTCTCGGTCTGAGTTTTGGGAACATCCCTGCTTTGGGAGACTATGGAGAGAAACGGCGGGGAGGAAAAAAGAGAAAGGGTCATAAAGGTCCAGTGCTTGATGTTGGATGTATCTGGGTGACGGACTTGAAGAAAAACAGCCCAGCAGGGAAGTGCGGGAGAGTGCGACTGAAGGATGAGGTCCTTTCCCTGAATGGACAGTTGATGGTTGGCGTGGATGTCAGTGGGGCAAGGTAAGTATGAAGTAACAGCTGCTGATCCGCTGTGCGTCATGACCCATGGAGTACGTTGTGGCTGATCCCGATTTGTGAGAGCAGCAGTTTTGACCTCTGCTTTGCCAGCCCCCAGGAGAGCTGGGGGCTCCTTCTTGTGGGTCTATAGAAAATACAAAAGTAAATTAATTAGTAGGCCTACATTTGTTGCCTGCATATTTACTGGAAAATTTTCAGGGGTCATTGTGTCAAACAATGCCACGTCAGAAGCAGCAGAAGGTCTTCACTAAACCAGGATTTTTTTCTGGTTTTGGATAAGGCTTTTCTTCTAGTAAAACGAACACAGGCTTAGTAGCACTGCAGGATTTTTTTGGAGATGTATCTTATTTTTGTTGAATCATTTTGACTGAGGGAAGCTTTCTTGACAGCTAAATGGTGTCTGAGACTTTTTCAGAGCAAGACATTTTTGTGTTTTCCAGGTGGAAATAGCTTCATGTTAACAAATTTGCTTTGATTTTTATTTCATTTTGCTCTTTTCCCGGTTTTGGTGTCTCCTGTCCAGAAAACCTGAAGCCTTTAAGAGTTCAGATCAGAAATGAATGTATTTGTAATGATGTAAATTATTCTCCCTTTCCCTATACTGCCCTTCCCCACCCCTCGCCCCCAAATGTTGCATACTGTAAAATTGGTTACTGACCCAGGCTTGTTTTTTGTGGGCCAGGAAACTTGCTCAGAATTCACTTTGCAAAGGCAAAACGCTTTCTCTGATAAAGATGCAAATGTTAGTTCATACTTGAGGTTGCAATGTACTTGAGGGCRTAAAATTCCCACCCTCTTGCTGAAGGGTGCAGTTCAGGGATGGACAGTTTTGGAAACAGAGCACTGGTTGAGTGGGTCTTCTGTAAAAGAAAACTYGTAGTGGCTTGATCTGCAGCCTGAAGAATCCAGCATACTTTGTGGGTCTCGGGAGTGGTATTTTACTGCAAAAGAGAAATGGTCCAGCAAGTAAAATCTACAACAGGGACAAATAATAGATTTTAACTGAAATAAGCCGTATTTTCCCCTGAATACTGGGAGGGAGGGAGGAAGCTGAGTCTTTACAAATTTCAGTAAGAATATAGCACTGGTAATGAGACTAACTGTTTTTTTGTCTGCTGCTTAAGTTGTCAGAATGCAAAGCCCAACAGCCTTGATTCGAGGGGGTAATGTGATAATTGCAACGTGGCAGAGTGCGTGGCCTTTGCTGCCAGAAGGTAGCAAACATCCTCCACCCTGAAGCCTACCTGTGACAGCAGTTTGGGGCAACCGTTACTCCTGATTCTACTGCATGCTTCTGACTTTGTAGAAGTCACCTGGCRTTTCCCAATTCCCTCTTCCAAGAATGAGCCTCATGATACCCCATTTTGCTGCAGCTTTCTCTCTGTGCTCTGACTGCTGGTGGTTCTGTGCAGCATTCGAGTCTTACTCTGTGTTTGCACATTAGCTTGCAAAATGCTCTTGGATGGACAAAGAAGAAGCAGTAAATAATGCAAGCAGTAAATAAAAGTAGTACTCTTCAATCTCTGGGTGCTGGGAAAGGTAGTTGGTTAAACAGTCAGTTCACCTGGACCTGCTGAGTTGACCTCTCTTAAACATCCTCTTTGAATTCAGCTTCTGCATTGCAGGTGTGATAACAGGCCTCTAATTTCAAGCCTCTATGTGAATAAATACTGATACTGTGACTATAAACTCTCTGATCAGTGGCACCTCCCCCCCCCCTTTTTTTTTTGGGGGGGGGGTGGAAAAAACAGCATGCTGTTTGCGGAAGTCTCCATTCCTAAAATCCAAGGGAGTCAGTTGCAGAAGCCGGAATTAATGCTATGCTGTTATTAATGCAAAAAGAAAGCTAATACYYAATSRWKTYSRAMWYSATTRRGTATCTGAAGGCTTCATTTTRGGTTTGTTCCTTTCTGGAAGCTCTGTTACTGGACCACCAAGCTGTGACTGTTGCTAACGAGAACCACGTGCTCCTTTTTCCTTACTCCAGGTTATTTTTTTGCTATCATAAAGGTAGAGTTCCTACAATTTGGTGGCATGTGGCCAGTTTTGTTGTTCTTATGATCCTGATTTAGAATGTTCTGTRTCCTAAATTTGGGCCTAAATTGGACATCTCTTAGTCAGAACCTGATGTATTTTCAGCATCCACAGCTTTCTTCCTAGCTTACTGACAGCCACTATTTGACCATGGTGATGTTGGTAGATGACAGTTTGGGATCTTGAGGACTCTTTCAGTTTGGAGAGGTTGGTTTTACTTCTCAGAAATCTGGCTGGTTGCCACAACAGCTGTGTCCCACCCTGTATGTCTGCTTGGGTCCAGGAGGCTTTGGGCATCCTTCTGGTTTCTCTATCGGCATTATCAAAACAGAGATATTTTTTAMATCAGTTGAAAGACAGTGTCAGTTTGCATTTTAGGAAAGTTGATGCTTTGAAACAGTTTTCCCAAGTATTACTGCCACACTAGCAGAGCCCTTTCCCCTTGGTTCTTCGAGGTGTCGGTGCAGGACAGCACCGAATGGAGATACAGACAGAAATACTGCGTAGTCCTGGTTGTATGCCTGCCTGCGTAATTATTTGCTGGCTGTGCAAGAAACAGTTCTGGCAGATACAAAGGGGTTTGAGTGCTGTGATTTCTGCATGATGTAGTTGTGCTGGAATTAGTGAAATTAACATTTTGTCTGTAGGTCCTGTTGGCACCCRGTTGGATTGGGCAAGCAAAAGCACTGGTTTTATGCTCATTCCACACCCACCAAGTATGTTAGGGCAGCCCATCTTGCCTGGTGAGCGTGTTGCAGTCTGCCCTAAGATTTTTAGGGTATCTCTTGATTTAGTTCTGTAACTGTGGGGGATTYGGCATTTGCTTCAGGACTCCAGGCGCTGAGCAGAGGGTCTCATGATTCTGCCTCTTTCCTGGAAGTTACTGCCCTTGCAGCAGGGTCAGTAGAAATGTGATCACGTGCCCAGGCCTCAGGTGGTCACCTCRCAGCCCAGCGGAGCTCCATCCCACCATGCAGGCCCTCCTAGACAACCAAGTGCGTGTGGGGAGACTCTTTGTGGTGAAGCAACTTTAAAAATCAAATTATCCTGTTATCCCTCTCCACTCCATCCCCCTTTTCACAGTCAGTGATTGGATTTGCACCTCAAGTAGGCTCTCTTCTGCCATGTCTGTGCAGGGGGCACCTGATTTTGGCAGCTACTGTGCCTAAGTGTCCTCAGCCCTCAAAGAGGTAATGGGGTCAGCGCCCGTGCAGAAGAGAAGCACTCACCGTCGTGGGAGTGCAGGCTGCTGCTGGTAGTCTGTCATTCCCTTTTATGGAAGCTGAATCTGATTTACTTTTTTAAAAAAATACCATTTATTTAAGTTCCACCTGATTGCCATGTGTACAGCAGAAACAGGTTAATTATTGCTGATCTTGTTTCTTTTTTTTTCTTTCATTTAGAGAAAGATTATATATTAATATAATCATCAAAGCTCTTTGCTTAACAGCTTATTATTACATAAGAGTAATGATGTAGGTGGTGATATTTTTGGTGATGTTAGTGACTGAAGGAAAATTATTGCTCTCTTCAGAGTTAGCAAATTGTGCACGTCTATCAAATACAATTGCAGGGAAATGAGCTGTATTGGAGTACTAAATAAAGGTTAGTCAAAACTCTGCATATTTATTTATCTTCTGTCTATAAAACTGCTTTTCAAAAACACATGGATTATTTTCCCCCTGACAACAACTTCCTGTGTATTTTGCAACTACTCCTTTCATTTTGGGCTATTATTCATTTTCTGGAGGGAGGCTGTTGGTAGTCTTGCAGATGACAGACGAATCCTTCATTTCTTGAGCATGACTGAGTGGGACTTCTMCGAGGAAGTCCTGGGAGGATTGCTAAAGAATTATTTTGTCATGAATCCCCTCCAATTTGAAATACTTGATTATGAATTGCATCGAGCATAGCTGCAATGCTTGGATACAGCTACCATATACATCTAATCTTTAATATCAGTGCTGAAGAGATTTTCAGATTTGAACTGGTTTTGAAGAAAATAAAGTAAGATATATTCCAAATGATGACAGTGTGATATAAACAGGAGATGGTATAATTCTGTCATTGAGGAAACCCAACTGCTACTTCAAAATACCATGTTCCTCATCTCCAAAAATGTCCAAACATCACARTGTGTGGAAATACAGCCAAAAAACTGGCTGGCTGCTTTTTAGCCTACAATGTGAAGTAGCTTCCAAAAGGTGAACAGAGAACTGTTCTGACAGCTGTACCTTTGCATGGCCTTTTCTTAGTCTTTCCTCCTCAGCCAGTGTCCTGGGGGAATTTCTGGGACTCCTCCCCAGCACGAGATATGGCATGCAGAATGTCAAGGAAATCATTTTTTTCTTCTGAAGAAGTTGAGAAAGATCTTCAGAAATCAGACTTGCAATGGAGAGTGAGTTTTAGGTGTAACTCCTAAAGGTAAAGCTTTGACCTTACATGAAGTTAGTGATTTCTGGCACTGCTGAGATCTTTCGTGAGTGCTTGCTGCTACTGCATGTCACATACACGTGTCAATATAGTTGTAAAAATGAAGGTAATGTCCAGTGCCGTTCTGAGAAGCATCTTGCACATAGTACTTCCAGATGTCCCAAATACATTCCTAGCTCCAAGGGCTAGCAGGTGATTACAGAGCATGACGGTGAACTTCTACTGAACTTCTAAAGACCAAAGTACGTGTCTCAAAACACACAAAGCACTTTGCACTTCTTGTTGCTACAGTCAATGACAGTCCTGGGCCTTGTGCTTGCTTGTTTGAACCCTTCAGGATCTGTATTGAAACCGTTTCTATTGGTGCTGGGAATGCAATATGCAGTCTCTGGTTGTATCCAGAGCCAAATTCTGCTCTAGCCGGTGGTCTTCAAGAGGTTCTTCTTCTTCCTGGCCATATCCTTGGGATCTCTGTGTGCAGGGTGAGCATCGATTGGCACATCTGTAGTGTGGACTGGAATGAAGGACTTGGACCTATACTACTTTTGAGTAGAGCTACTCAAGTGGTGAGGAGAGAAATCTGATACTGTGGATAGAAAACATTGATGTTTCTGAAGAGGAATCTTTCAATGAACTTTTTTTCAAGCTTCCCCTGAAGTTTGAACTGAATGATTTTTTTTAAATTTATTATTGTTATTTTTAATTATAACCTGCTTCTCCCCTACATGTGCCATATGAAGATGTTCTTGTTGGGAAGAAGCACTCTGACAAAAGTGTGGACATCCTTTGATATCAAAGTGCAGTGCTCCAAATTTGCATTTTGTATGTGGGGTACAGCTTCCTTCCACGCTGTGGTGAAGTGTCATTACAATAGGCTAGATGTCCTTGCCATAGTCACTTTTTCCCTGCTGTTTGGGGCTGTGGTTGTCTCTGGAGCATCTGCAAGGTTTTATAATGCTATGTTACTCAGTGATGCATTCAAAATGCTTGCAGATACTCTGATGAGTGAGGATGGCACAGCTTGGGCATGATGAGCAAGATTAACTTTGAAATGACGCCCGACAAATTGTAGTGGTTTATYCTCAATGTACAGATTTGTGATTCCTGTGCCAGGGGGTGACAAGCCATACCCTGTCTGCTGACCTAGGCTATGCTACTTCTACTCATCAACTAGGGCCCTCAGTTTAAGGCTTTAGCAATAAATCTGTTCTTCAGTAGGGTTAGGTGTTAGGGTTGCCTTCATTATTCACTCTTCCATATGAAAGCATCATGTGGTGGTAGAGAAGGGGAAGTTTTGAGATTTCTGTGCCTGTGATGGACTTGAGTTTCTCTGGAATTTATGGTGGATTTGTTCTCTACTTGGCAGAGCAGTCATCTTTTTACATCCCTATTTAGGAAAACTCTCCTCCAAGAAAACTATCCCCAGTCATCACAGAAAGCTTTCTCTCTTTTCCTCCTCCTTCCTTGTGGGCGCATAGCTTGCACAGATTGATTGCTCTATTTTACTTTGTTTCCTCACCTCCTTCCCAAAGCAAAAATGCTGCCAACAAAAAGTGCTGCTCAGTGTAAGCAGCTGCTTTGCCTGGTGTTACTAGGTCCTTCTCTTGGTTATGTTCATAAGAAAATATTTTTGCCTTAATAGGAAAACAAATGGAAATGTATCCTGGACATTGGCCAAGGGGCAAACATTTTTGTGGGAGCTTTGTTAAAATATTAACAGGGCTGACTAAACAGCAGAAAACAAACACCGTGATCTTGGAGAGTGGAGCCACCAAATACAATCATAGGGAATAGATTTATCTTAAGTGGACTGAAGTATACCCCCAACATTTTACAGAGTTCAATTAGTTTTAATTTTCTTACCATGCTAACAGTCTTCATGCTGCAAAATGGTTGTTCAGTGTACAGAGGCCTGAGTCCTGGTGCCCACTGTGGGCATGGATGAGTCGCGTATGCTGATGTGTCCTCCAAGCTGCCTGGCAGGAGAGCAGTGAGGATGGAAAATAAACAGCATGTAGGAATTTTGGCTGGGGGTTTTTTTCTTTGAATTGAGCTTCCATAACTTGGGAGACAGCAAACGTGTGATCAACCCRTGTGAAATGAGAGGAAGCCAATGAATGTATAATGTACTTTAGACATGGTGTAAACCTCATTATGCTCCTAAACCCATGTATGTTGGAGCATGGAGCCTTCTCTGAGTGTGGCCACTGTATTTCACTGCAGTAGTGGATATATGGCCCACCTCGTCCTCAGACTATAACAGGACTAAGAAATAAATGGAGATGTTTGTCTTTCCCTTAACTCCTCAGGAAGGGTGTGGACAGACTTAGCCACCTGTGTTGAGAAATAATTTGCGTTGAAGAAATGAGCTTTATCCCAAATCCCCTCTCAAAAGCAAAAGACTTAAGCAGAAGGTCACTAATCCCTAGACTCAACAGAAATCATTTAGCTTGTTTGTCACCTCTGCTTCGTTAATCTGAGAGTGGGTTCACTCAGTTTTGCTTCTGCAGCCTCTGGCTCCTGCCTTCCCACTCAACTTCCCTGCATAGAATCCAGCTTCTGCTGGGGCACAGCCCATTCCTGTGTGGTGATGGTTATTTGTGGCATCCCACTGCTACAACTGGCTTCTTGACGTGCACTAGCTTTACAAACCCTTCTTCCKGCTTATTTTTGCATCTTCTTTGTCTTTTTGCTCAGCTCTCTTTTATCTAAAAGCCACAGAAGAYAATGGAGAGACTCCCACTAATTTAAATGGCTTATGTCCTATATACATATTCATATGTTTGTTCCAAAATTTTGGGAGCGATAGGCTTGTTGTAACCTTCTACACACTATCCCTTCTGAACTTTGGGGGAAATGAAAGAGAGCTGGTCTCTCTCTGCAGAAAGTGTGCAAGGCCAGGCCTGGGGAGTGTTGGCTGCAGATATCCCTGGAGATGTCACCTAGTTACATGTGTCTTTCCTTCTGTAGATCTAAGAGATTGTATCAGATTTGAAAAATAGTCTACAGGTTGGTAGTGTTGCCTTAGAAAGTATAAAAACTTTAAGACAATCTGCTCCTTTACCTCTGAAATATTTTAYCTGTTTTCATTCCATAATGAGCTTAGAAGGAGGTATCTTGTCAAATGTGTAGTGTACATCACTACTTAAATGGGTGTTCCATTTGTGCTGCAATTACAAGAGAATAAATTCACTGTTTGGGAGGGGAGCTCTTTCTTCCTTATTGATCCATGGTGAGAATAGTCTTCTGGTTTGGTGAATTAGTCTTGTCAGTTATCCCTAAAGCCAAAGTGCCGCCAAGTTGAGCCATTTTCCTTCCTGAGTGGTATTTTGTCCTGAATGCAGCAAGCATCCCATGCTGTAAGGTCACCTGAGAATGCAGTTGGAATGAATCAGAACTTACTCACTGGTGAACTTCTGTAATGCATAAAGTAGGGTCACTATTTTCTACTGCCCAGCTAAAGAGCAGGTGAGGATTTTGGTTGTAAAAGTAGTAATTTACACAAACTCTCCAGAAGTGCATTTGCTAGCATAGAACAGTGTTTTAGCCATCAATAATAGATGCTCAAAAAGCCAAGCAAGGAACATTTTGTGCCTGTTGTTCTTCCTATAATGCCTGTGCCATTACACACCAATTTGCAATGTTCRGTCATTCAGTGTCTCTTCTAATCTGTAAATGTGAAGGAACTGCTCTTAATATTCTGGGAGGCCGAAGTTTTTTTTAAAAAGCAGCTTGTGTGCTCAAGAATGATCTTTGAGGTGGAAGCACTGAGCCGCTGCAGGAGGAAGAGCTGATTGGAGTCAGATTACCAAGCTCTGGAGATACAGGGCAGGTTCTCCTTTTTCACCTGTACAGGCTGATGTGGCATGTGTCCTGGAAAAGTATGGCAACAGCTTCTTCACTCTTCATTGAAATCTTTTTCTTGTAATAATGACCCAGTAATAGTTCCACATGGAGAGGCTGTGCTTGATGTCAGCCTTTGAGACGCAGCTTGTCAGCTTGAGTGTGCTATCTAGGAACACAAGGGGAGGATAAATATAAGAAATGGAGGTCTGATCAGCGAGAAGCAGGTCTATAACACCAGGGGTGGCTGCAGTGGCAAATGGCTTTAGGGCCTTTAGGCCTTTTCTTTTTTTCTGTGAAAAACCCATTGCTGCTCTTATCAGATGTGACACTTGCCTCCAGGCTCAGAGCATTAGCACATGCTCCTTGAAGCTTATTTTCTTGTCTCTTTTCTATGAAGTGTAGGCTAAGATGGGAAGGGCTTGCATTTCAATTGCAGGCACTTTAACATCACTGCCTGTTCTCACTGCTTTCTCTGTAGGAAATATATAAAACCCAGCAGATTTGGGCTTCCAAATGTCTGGGCCTCCAAAGGGAAGCTCTTGTCACAGGCCTGCATCAAGAAAAAGATAACTTGGCAGGAACTGCTGGAAGTATTTAAGATTGGGGCAGCTCAGGAAGATAACTTGTACCTACTGAGACAGGAAAAGAGTGGGTAAATGTGATTATTAGCAGTAAACTTCATTCTAGAGCATCTGAAACTCTAGAAACCCAGCCAGATTGAAGGCTCTTTAATAAGACCATCTGTGAAAAGCTAGGGGGTAGACAGAAAACGTGTTCAAGCTTTTTCAAATTGCGCACAGACGAAAGAATCGTTGAAATCTGAAAGACGAGGTTTGTTTTTCTGCTGATGGCTAAGATGCGCTTTTCTATTGTTTAGAATGATGCTGAAATCTGTTTTTTCACATCTTCCCTAAGTAGATATTATAGAAAGCTGGACTTCTGAAAAAGAATAGGCAAAATTAGTAGCAGATAAGCTGAACTTAGAATGATGGTTTTGACTGTTTTTCTGGTCCATTACTTGAGCGCTGGAATGGGTGTAGGCTAGCAAAATAACTGTCTGATGGAGGGGGAAAAATAAAGAATCGGTGATGTCCTTCTCATCCTCATATATATTGACCAGCCTATCTTTGTGCTGTAATAACTGAAGAGTTACTAATTGCCTGCGGATTTTTCATAATCTGTGCTATTTTTGTTACGGTAGCGATGAGAAAAGCCCAGACATGGGTGTAACCCCTAAATTTTGTGGTACCACCTGAACGTTGAGCCCCTCTCACAGCCGGAGAGCTAAGCAGCATGAGCAAGAGGCCGTGAAATTCCTTCTCGAAAGTTTGGAGTGATGGTAAACAAAGCCGATCTGGTGTGTGAAGTTCTTACTGAAAATGGTTGCTAACACATTAACTGTTCCGTTGAAACACCAGGTTTCCTATTTGCACCTGTACAAAATTCCCCWAAAACTTAGATTTTCCTCAGTTTCCTCTAGGGGGCAATGTCATATAAATATTTTAAGTGTTTTGGGGGTTATGTCAATGGGCAGTCTAGCTTGCCTTATCGAAGATKTCAGAAAATGGCAGTGAAAAGTCTTTCTCTGCGGGCTCTTCAGGATGTGCATGCTTGCAATACAGCTACTGTAATTGTTTCTTGGACCTATTCACACGTAACTGGAGCACGTGAATACTGTTTGCATTCAGGACAGATTCCTGTATGCCGGAATGCAGAGAGGGAGCTGTTCAGGAAGACCTGATGCTCTTGTTACACCTGTGCAACTTGTATGGCTTTCAGCTGGTACTCTTACTTAAACTGTCACAAAAGAGAGTATAATCCAGTCCTTTGACAGTGGAGGAGTCACCACTGGCTGTAGCTTATGTTTATAGYCAGAACTTAAGTGCAGAAGATAAATCTGAATACCAATTCAGTGATGCGTATGACCTTGGAAGCAGGAGGGTTTTGTGTTGCTACCTTATTTCCCTRGGAATTTGGGTATTCTCAAATTTATTATTTATACAGCTTGGTTAATAGATGTAAATAACAGCCCAATTTTCAAGTTAATTGTCCATATAAACAGCTCCTAGAATTAGTACAAATCAAAGAAGGTTGCACTGGCCCTTAATAATTGATCTTAAAGGATATCGTCTCTTATTTCCTTTCTCTGCAGTATAAAAATGGCAAATACAGATGAAAGAGCTGTTTTGTTTTTCCTCAAAGCTCAGATGTATAATTTGAAACATGCTTACATGAGCACAAACTTCTTTTTTGTTGTCTCTATCATTATATTAGTTCCCTTCCTCTAAACTGGCTACTATTAAAAGTGAAATTTGCTATCGACTTCCAACATGAAAATGGCATTAGGGAAATCCTTTTAGGAGTTGGCTTCTTTCCCCTCTTGATGATAACTAGTCCTCTAGAGCATCAGCATAATGGCTTTATTGGATTAACTTGCAAATCCCACATATTTACTGAATTTGTGGGTTGAAATTCTTTGTAAAAATATGTGTTCCAAAAAAGTAACTGGTGATCAGCCGTTGCCAAGTTTTCTAAATGAATAAACCTGTTTGTTTGTTTTTCCCCGAACAGGAAAAGCAATTAATTCAAGTAAAACACTTACTCCCCAGAGTGCCCTATTTGAAAACAAGGGCCTGTTGCGGGGGAAGGGGGAAGAGCAGTAGTTATGTTGGCTTCCAAGCCWCCATCATCAAGCACAGCAAGCAGGATTTGCCCTCTGCTTTGGAGTAATGGGAGTCGTAGCTCAACGGGAGGACACAGCTCTGCTGTAGCCTTTGCAAGTTCAACAGGTGAGAACAGCTTTTTAATTCAGCTGCTGGCTGAACAGGCCTTTTTCATGGATTTAAACACTGTCCTAACAGAAACRTGGGAAGAGTTTTGTATAATTTAAGTTGCTAGGAAAGAGGGGTAGAAGCCCAGTTTTGTAGAGACGCTGGTGGCAGCTAAATATTCTCAGTTTCCCTTCTCTGGTCCCATGGACCTGATGAATTGCTTTGGGTTTGAACCATGTAGTCATGAACGCCTTGGATTGGGGTTCATGTTTGCATCTCGCTGAGCAGAGGGCTGTGAGCTGTCTAAGAGCTTAATGCTGAATTGAGGTGGGGGTTTCTTTGCCTTCAGCTGGAAGGAGCTCTGCCTGGGGGTGTGGGTGCGTGGGGAGGCTGATTCACTCTGCGCTGTGATAGCTGTGCGTGCACAGCCCTGGAAGAGACACGCTCGCGTAGCTGCGGGTCCCGAGCAAACCGCTGAGGGTTCGTCGCTTGATCCCCTCCTGCTCCTTCTCTCTTTCTTGCCTGCTGCGGAGTGGTCTAAGGAGCAGCTTTATTGTGCAGAAAAACAAAGCTAGGAAACCGGTGTCTGAGGCCGCTGGCAGTAACGTAGCACTGTGGTCTCCAGCGGAATTACTTCCAGTTTGCCTGTATAGAAACTTAAAAGCTCTATCTTCAAAATTTCCTCCTGCTATTCTATATCTTGCCTAATAACATAAAAAACTGTCTTCTCAGTGAGTTTTTAGGTCCTTGCCTGCATTCAGAAATCAAGTGGTATATACAGCAGAGCAGAAAATTTAGTAAACTGTCCAATTTCATTGGGATGAACTATATGGTTAAGATAAATTGGATTTCAATAATTCTCCAGTTATGCTGTGGAGAAAGAAATAATAGTTAAAGTATGAATGCCAAGTAGCACAAAAGTTAATGGCTGATGTGTGAAATTCAAAGTCAATAGGGTTTACTACAGGACTTTGCTTATAAATGGACTATGTTTTAAATAGTGTATGAGARGGTCAGAATCTCAGCGCATTATTAAAATTATTTTGTGACTCATGCTTTCTCTAGTGACCCAGGAATCAAATCATAATCTGGGGAAGTGAGTTTAAGGGGCATCATCTAGTAAAAGAGATTTCAGGCAAGTTAGTACAGAAATAAGCATCTGTCTTGAGAGAGATGCACTTCAGAAGAGTTTGGAAAACAATGAAGAGGTAAAAAGACAAAATGGTAGAAATAATTTTATGGAAGAAGAAGGGTTTAGAGTTGAGGATCCTTTTGAGGATTTGGAAGGCAGTTTCATTAATTCTGGCTGGCTAAATGGTAATCAAAAGTGCAGTCAAAAGACTAATATGTAATTAAATTAGATAAATATATCTGTTAAAACTATTCAGCCAGCAATAATAACCAAGGAAACTAATCCTGAATCCAGGTGTCAAGTCCCATATTCTACTGCCTGTGGCTTTTGCAGACTTGAGGATATTCTGTCACTTAATGATGATATCGAAAATAGTGCTAAAGAATACGAGGAGGCATATTCCTTGTTTATGCAATCCTTAGCCTACACAGAGGACACTTGGGATCCAGTGGCTGTATACTAAATCTGTGGAGTCATGCTACTCTTGGTGAAACTAAGTCATCTCCTTTGCAAGAGGCCACATACCTCGTCATATACCAAGTCATACACTGGTGCAGCTTAGAGAAGAATCCAGCATGCACCCAATATAAATGACTTAAATTCAGTTTAAACTTCTGCCTCATGCAGATGAGCGACACTTGCTGTTTGTCTATAGGCTGTTTTGCTCTCTGCAGCAAGCTGTGCTCACTGCCCAGGGGCACTGCTGAATGTGTTGAACTTAAAAGTTCTTTTTCTCCTCTGGATGCTTTTATTTTAAATCGCTTATTTGTAATTTATTTTTACACAAGCCTTATATGACTTAGAGCTAGCTACCATGCTCCTGTCAAGGTCTTACAGCCTAATGGGTATCACGTGTGAATTTAAGAAATGTTAGGTCCTGGTCAAGCCTTTTCTCCTCACTATGACCAAGTCACATCACCTATGACAGGGAGGTGATGACAGCAGCTTGTTTTGTGCAGGTGCTCGGAGCCTTCTAGGGGAAAGGCACTATTATATGCTGCTATTACTGTGGGGCGTTTCTTTCCAGGTACCCGYTTGTCTGCTGGAGGATTACAAAGTAAGAGCGGTTTCGTAAGAGCTCAAATTCTTTTAAAATGTCTGCTTCTGCAGACCTGCATTTTTAGCAATACAGATAAGTCCTACCATATGAGATACCCTCCTGGTTATGAATTTAGCTACTGTCCAGTCATCCCAAGTGGTTCTTAGAGATGTCGGTGTAAACAAGTGAGAAGACTTGTATACCTGTAGGGTATTTCTGGAATAGTTGCAGAATGGAAAAACTGAACTCTATTTTTCCAAGGCCTTGAGGCCAAAACACTGTCTGTCTCTGTTCCTAGTGCAAGCTTTGAGGGGGAAAAAAAAACTTTGTTTTTGTCATAGTGTTCCAGCCAACGTGCAGCTGAAGTTTGATTTCCAGATACGGTATTTGGGCTCTTGGTGAGGTAAGAAGGTTCAAAGCCAAGGCTTCTGGAGCTGCCAATTTTTGGTTGGAGCAATTGCTCCCTGACAGGAGAAGTACACACATTTTTGTAAAACTTTGTATATTATAACATCACCTGCTTATCTTTTAGAGCTGCAAAAGTCTTGACGGCAAAAGTCAAGCAGTGAGGCTCTGCATGTGGAATGCACGTCTCCTGGGGAAAAAAGAGCCCCTCTAGGAAAACACACTCTAGGAAAACGTGTTTGTGGCAATGAAATGGTATCCTGTTCAGTACAACTAGTTTTTGGTGAGTACTCTTTTGTAAGTCTAAGCAGGCTCCTGGAAAGCAACTGAACTGAGGAGAAGACAGTATCAGTATCAAGATAAGCATACAAGAAAAAGAAAAACAAGATTAAATAGAACCATATAATTTTTCCTATAGTTACATACTTGCACAGTAGGAACAGTCTGGTAAGACTGGGCATGTGTCCCCCATCCCAGCCCCCCAGATTCTCTCTTCTATGGGCAGCAATATTGGGCATCCTGGGGTGGCCTGCTGGGGGCAAACCTATGGGGCTYGCCTGGACCTTCGGGAATTTGGAGGTTCAGGGTTTTCGTGCTGCTGCTGCTGCCGTTCTCACCTGATGACTTCTTTTTCTGGGGTTTGCCAGACATCTCTTTTGAGGACTATGTTCGTGCAGGGAATGTGGCAAAAAAGGTGGATATGAGGTGAGGCTGAGAGTTTAGATCGCAGAGACATTTTACTGCCTGCTTATTCTTTGGCATTCATCAGAGAAACCTGAAGATTGTGTCCTGGAGAAATGGTTCATCTGCCTGATTGAATATTTAAATTTTAAACTTACTATCTCTCATTTTTCCCTAGGTCAGCTACATATTGGAACTTTTAACCTTTAGATTATGCCAATTGATCAAAATGTTCCTGTATTACACTGAGATCTGATTCCCTCCCCCCTTTTCTTTCAATTGATGACAAAAACTGTTCCTGATCCTCAAGAAAGTCTGTACCAAATGAAAACCTGAAACAGAGGAAGAGTTTCTGTTGTTCGTAATACCCATTCTATTTGGTACAGTCAAAGGACATTATTTTTGACCCCTTAAATTATTTACATTCTTTTTCAGACATTTTATGCAGTCACTGTGGGGGTGAATCCCCAATATTAGGGGATATAGGAGTGGTTTCTGATTTTTTCGTATATAGAAGTATTATGCAAAGGTAATTCAATTAACTAAAAAAAAGTAACTGTTGGTTTATGACTATGCAGAAGGAGAATTGGACTGCAGTATATGTTCTCAAATGTGGTAAGCTGTCATRGATTTGTCCATTAGAAAACACTACAGCTCCAAAAAATTAACATGAAGCTATGGACCAGTCATAAATCTCAGATCCAACAAGAAACAGGAATATTCTAGGGTAAATGCAAACCAGATCAGAAATACAAGAAAGATCCTGCCCATGGAGTGCCTTAAGCATCATGCCCAAGATCCTGCAATGAGTACCAGATGCCACCGACACATGAGGTGGAGACTGTAACAAAGACACACTGGACCCATCCAACCCAAGCAAGAAGACTTGCAGATTAAATTTGTATTAGTTGGAGCCTGCAGATTGCTTTAGCAAGCAAAACTGAGCCTGAGTGTTAAGAGGATCTGGGTCAAGAAATCCAAATTAGGTTTCATACTTAAAGAGAAACGAACGCATTTTGGCAATGGCTTTCATAATAGTTTTAGAAAGAAAATATTTGGAAACAGATTCAGTATGTTTCTGTATATTAAATCCAGTCTGTGAAATAAAACTGTTCTTCTGACTGCAGAGAATAGTCAGAGGATTGCTGGAACAAAATATTTCCTAAATCTCATGTATGTTTTAAGGAAGACTCTTGCAACATTAATAAGTGATGGGAGTATGGTGCATTTTGACACTGGGTAGTCAACAGAGATAAAATGCAGGATGCTTGGTGATGTTTGAAAAGCAAACAGCATTTGGGCTTCTTTGAATATCAGAGGGAATGGAGCACATTTTATTGCATTAATGGAAGCTATTCGAGCATCAAATGAAAAATGATGTTTGTGTGAAACAAAGTCTGCAGTCCTGGTTTAGGACACTGGGGAGAGTAATATAAAATGACTTCGCGTTGGAGCATGAGTTGCTGGAGGCGGGCAGCCTCTAGTGTCACCTATGTTTTCCTGTAGTTTGAGAAGAGAAAAATGTTACCTTGATATTTCCTAGTGAGCAGACATGTGGGCAGTGTATTTCCTAGGGGAAAGCTAACCCCTGAACAGAGAGCTCGTGCACCCCTCTCTGTTGCTCAAGACTGCTTGCAGAGAGGTGAAGCACGCTGCTCCTCGGGCTGCTCTGAACGTCCAGCATGCCAGAGCTTGTGTTGCTTCCAGCAGAGGTGGACACGAGCGTCCAAGTACTGGAGATGCCGTCTAGGAGCAGATGGCCCGCGGTGGTTGCCTTCGCTCCAGCTCAGGGYGCTGCTCTGCGCGTGGAGCCAAGAGTAAAGTCCTGGGGACTCGCCGCCTCCCTCTGCAAAACAGTGATGGGATGGTTGAGCCGCTGGCCAGCCTGACCTTGCCTGGTAGGTGCGTGTTGGGTAATCGTCCTCCTGAGCCGTGCACGGGGCGTGGGGAGCGCCGGGCGAGAGGCGCCGGGYGCAGAGCCCTCGCGGCCCGCCGCAGCGCCGTGCTGTCTCTAGCTAGCGGCTGGCATTTTTTAAGTGCATTTTTGAAATATCTGGTGACCCTTCAGGTTTATAATGAGATGTGCATCGTGTACTGTGTGTAGGGAGTCTCGTTGCCRAAAGATTCAGATCGCTGTTCGCGTGCAAGCAGGACAAACCCCTTTGGTAGCTCTGTTCCCTTAGGCTGCCGAGCTCCCGGTGTAACATTTTACACTCAGCAGAGCTTAACACAGTTAAAAATAGTTTTCTTGTCAAAATATTTCTTGGGAGTAAAAATGACCTTAGGATACTGGCAGAAACGCTGACCCTTGGACCAGACAGGGGAAGAAAAAATCAGAACAGTCTTCGATTCTGCGAAAAAGTTTGCCTTCGGTTGCACAACCCTAGAGGAAGGTTAAGACCTGAGAAAACTGGCTCCACCCTGAGGAGGGAGAAGAATGGAATTTAATTAGAAATATAAGGGTGAGTACTTATTTTTAAGATACTATATCTTTGTAAAGGATTTCTTTTTTGGCACATGAAAGATTATCGGGGAAAAAATGCCTGGCTCTGCATAGTGGATTGAGGTCTTGCTGAAAATCATCCTTGAATTTGAGGGAGGGTAAAAACTGGCCTTTCACTTTTTTTGTGTTTAAAGGATAATGTCAATTCTAAACCTGGCCTCCAAGATACCATTTCTAAAAACAAGCTTAGATAAGTGTTTCCATTCAGGAAAAAAAACAATAAACCCTCAGTGATCACAGATTGTTCTGAGCAAATAGATGTTCCAGCGTAGAGTCTCAAACCTGGGTCATGCACAATAAAACGTTAATGTATTAAGTGAATAGAAATCAAAATAAAACAGAGGACATTTCTGAGAGAAATGGAAACAATGACTTAGGATTGAGAGATGAAAAATATATATATTTTTTTAATATAGTAGGTAGGCAAACTGTTTTAAGACTGATTTCTAAGCTGCTATTAATATCTCTTTTAATAATTTGTAATAATACATATAATTTAATAATTAATATTGCAATAGTATCAACAGATTTCCTTAGCTGTTTTCTGCTTTGCTGCTCTCTCATGTTTAGTTACCACTTTGTGTATTTTGAATTCAGATACAGCATGCTTAATGCTATGTGAACCTACTCTGTGGTGCACTAATTGATACAGTATAACTCCATTGTAAAGCCCATACCTGAATTTGAGAACCATCTGGATGAGAGGGCTTTATCCCCTACAGATATATAGTAACCTCTAAATTCTACAAGGTTATAAAGAAAGTTCATAAAAATGAGTTCAGAGCAGTAAAWACAGATATGTTGCTCTGTGGTTTGGTGTTTGATGGAACCTTCTCTAATAGTGGGAATCTTTTTGCGTATAGAAATGACTTTTAAATGATCAGTCTGCAAATAAACTGCAAATGCATAAAATCTGCTCTAATACGGCTGCTCACCAAACAAATGCTACCTTGTAAGTGTTTCACAGACAGCTCTGTGCCCGTCGAACTCAACCTCTGGTTGATGGCGTGCATTTGGAAAAGGTATTCCAGAGGGGCACGCGTGGGGAGCCCTGGGAGAGGGCTACGAGCACAGGCAGCCTTACCTTGCCCTCCAAAGAAAACCCCCAAGCATGCAAACAGAAACAGTCCAGTGGTGAGACTTTCTTAAAATTTCCCTTCTAGAGGCTAGCGAGCTGTCATATTTTGAATATCAATTAGCCTTAACATAGCCAGTTACAATGCAAGCTCTCTGAGACAAGGACCACATGTTTTTTATTTTTCCATACAAATAACCAACTGTATTTTGAGCGCTATAAAAATAAAAAATGTGGATAAATGAAAATTGAGGTTAAATTTCTCAACAGCTAGCAATACTGTTTCTTGTGCCTTACACTTCATGTTTTGCCTAAGAACCTCCACCCGCCCTTTTTTTTTTCCTGTAATAGGCTATAAGCCAAGATGTTTTCTCCTGTGAAACTAAGAAACACAACTGAAGGACATACTAGCGTGAGGACACAAGACTTCAGATCATCCCCCCTCCTCAAATGATTCAAAACCAACTCATTGGCTACTACTTGTATGGTGGGAGGCATAAATGAGTATTTGCAAACAGTTGTAGTACAGCTCTTGCAAGGGCCTGTTGGTCTTCAATTTTCGTATAAAAACCCACTGMAGATTAAGGTCTTGGGCATTTGCAGCGAGATCTGAAGCTTTTTGGAACTTTTTTGGTCATTGGCATTGCGGTGAGCAYCCCATGAACTTGTGGTTGGTTTATAGCTGGCATGGAAGGAGGAGGGTTTTGCTCCTAGATGAGCCCTGGGTGGCTCTGCGGGGTGGCGACTGTGGGCTGCTGTATCCAGGGCTGTTTATGGTAGTTGTGTGTTAGAGCTATTAAACTTACTTTTTTGCTTGCTTGCTTTCGTGTTTTTTGTTGTTCTTGTGTGCGGAAGAAATGGTAAGGGAAAGGTTTTCTCTGCAGCATTTGTCACATAATATATTAGACGTTCTACAGAAATGGGGCTTTTTGAAGGTGGTGTTTATGGAGACTTGGGAAACTCAAAGGTCTSAACATACAGAATTAAGCTAGCAAACTGTGAGGAGATCCACACAGAGGTCGGTGAAGTGATTTTTGTATTTACACTGGCATAGCTGGGAGCACGACGTGGCCTTTGCAGTCCTTGGCTCTGCCTGTGCTTGCTGGACTTCTGTTCGGTTTTAACCCTCTTTTGTGTCATTTTTGTGGTTTCTGGATGAGTTTTGAAGTTTGTTGTTTTCTTTTAGGAGAAAAAATGGAACATCATGTTGCTCTGCATATATGAGGTCCTGGGTGTGGATGCTCATTGTGTTCTCAAAGGAATTTAACTTAAATCTATGTATTTATTTTGTTACCCATCAGATCCACCAAAGTGTTGGATCCCATGAACATATACTATGTAATTGACTTTATCGGTGTGTGTTGTATTTCAAGGGTGTTATCTGGTGCTCAGGAGACATCAGTGTTAGGGAAATATAAATATCTATGTCTATTTTAAAGAAAAAAATGTTTCTAGTGCTTCAGCTTCCAGAGGTAATGTTTTAGGTATGAATTAAATGTTGTGCAATTTTAGACACTTGAACAGACCTAGCACTTAYGGAGTGTCCTTAGTTGCTTCCTTGAAATAYTAACTTCTAATACTAACACATTACTGGAGTTGGTTTCAATGACATCTTTAGCTTATATGAGTGTGCATCTAAGATGACTTGTGTCATCTTTCGAATGTGAATCAGGAACTTGCATATACAAAGAAGGCGACAAACAAAAAGCCAAAAATAACAGTAGTCCCAAAATGCCATGTGTCACTTTCCAGTGAAGTGATATGGAGTCCTTCTGCAGACTACTTTTGACTGCACTGGGAAATGATTTCATCAATCCACAGTTTCTCCAGCCTTAATTCTGTAGTCCTGAAACTCAAGCTGCCCTATTCTGTGGTGCAGTAGAAGAAGGTCTGCTCTTCAAAGTAGTTTTTCTCGTTGCTTTCATATGTGTGAAGCCCTTTTTCTTTTGGATAGACTTGCTGTATGTGTTTGTAAATCAATGCTTTTGTCTGTAATGAAACATATCACTCAAATGCTGTTTTGGCTTACATCATAACATTACTTTGAAATGTGTAACTACATGTGTGTGCCTAAAATATCTAAGTGCTATCAGTGCTCTCTACAATGAGAGCTGAGAAGCTCCAGGRCTGGATCACCCCAAATTTCAGTGCGATGTAGGCTCCTAAAGAGATCTAGAAAAGCTCTGTACAGCTGTCACCTAAGTCTGAAGCGTCTTGGACATTAGYAATACCTAAAAGTTTGTTTCTGTTCTTGTCCAGAGCACTTTGGTCTTGTGYGGGACCGAGCAACTGGTCTGTCCTCGGCCTGCTGGGAATCCTCAGGCTGTTCCCCCCGCCCTGTGYGCTACCTAGCCGAGACAGTGGCAGCGCCTCCTTTTGCACCCAAAGTGGATGAAGTCAGAGACTTCACAAAAATGGGAAAGAGCCTGGTTCRTTTCCTTCCTCCGCTAGAATGGATTCAGATTTCATCCTCTTTTTTCCTCCCAAGGGTGAAAGTTGCCCCCAGCTGCTGTGTCCTTAGGGTACATCCACCTCTCATTTTGCATCTTGGAGAGAGGGTGTACAGGGTTTGAACAGGTAGCTTGGTGAATAAATGCTCCGTGGGCAGTTCTGGTCTTCGTATCTCTCCTAGACCAGACAGGATAATCTGTGTTGTCCTATTTTCCATGTGTGACTCTAGACCAATTACTTAGGGAGACAAAAGGAGCTGTTCCAGGGTGTGATTCCTGCTCCAAAACTCCAATGTTATTACATTAAGCAGGTATTGGAGGCAATGCAGAAATGTTTTTAGGAGTAGGGTACTCACAACACAGGACAGCTTATTCTCCCACCTGAAGGTCCTGAATCTTGGGTTGTTCAGCAGAAGGATGCAGCCACCACCCCCTCCTCTAACTGTAGCTAAAACCATGATCTATTCTCTGCCCTTTAAATAAAGCAGCTTGTGAGTTGTTTTCTCAGGAGATGTCAGGCTGGGAGGTGTTTCCTGCCCGGAAAGGGGCACATCCTAGTGTTTGGAAGCTTCCCTCTTGGTATGTTCACTGTTGGTGTGTTGAGTTTTGGCACTTCATTAACTACCTGTGCTGCCTGGGCGCTGAGGCACTAACACCAGGCTTACAGATTTTGCTCCAAGGAACAAAGCTAAGAGATCTAAATTCCTGGAAGGCTGAAAAATCAGGCTGAAAATCCTGAAAAACAAGAGGGACTGTCTTTTTCTGTATCATGTAGTAGTATATGTGAGAGCCAGGACACCTGTGAGCAAAGCAAAGCTGTTAAGAGATTGCTTGAATGCAGCGTGGGAATCGGCAGACCAGGTTCATCCTTGTCCATCTCGATTCCAGGCTGGCCTGCTCACTAGTTGGGCACTTACYGCAATTCCTCTTTCACGTTTGCGGCGGTGGGTTTGTGCCTGGTGTACARCCAGAACGTCCTTCATCAGAGTACGAGCGCGACCACAGTTGCGTATTTTAAACTAGAAGTAAAAACCCCACCGCACACGTGGAAAATGGCCGTGAGGTGTTAAATGCGAGCCTGTGCTAAAGGCGCCGGCGGTGGCGCCTCGGGCCACGCTCGAGGGACGAAGGCAGCCCCTGGGAGCAGGGTGGAGGCAGCAGTGGGAATTTTAACTTCGCTGGAGGCGCTGAGCGCGCCGGGCGGCTTTGGGTCGCGGCGCGGACCGCAAGAGCGGGCG
>NW_028185372.1:487203-539203 GCF_003343005.1 Rhea americana | reverse complement strand
AGCCTCCGCGGCGGTGCGGGCGGGGGGCGCCGGGCTGGGCGCAAACTTTAGCTGCGGGCTCGCGTGGGGCTACGGTTTGCCCCGGGGACASGACTCCGTCCAAACCACTGAACAGTTCGTTTGGAGCAAACCTTTGCGGCTCAAGTCAGAAAATGTTCTCCTGCAGCACRCACGAATGTCAGATTTTTTAAAATGAAAGCGTTGCTGAAAGCCTTGCAGAGGAGCTTCGCCGGGCAAGCTTGTGTACTGAAGGCTTTTAATAAAGACAATACACTATCTTGCAGTTGGATGCAAAAAACAGAGCTGAATTRTCACTTCCTAAATCTATCGTGATTTCTGGCTTTCAGCTAGGAGAGCTTTTGGTGGCGTTCAAGTGCCACAGCCGTCATGTTCTTTAAATATCTCCTAATCCCCAAACAAACAAAAGTCTGTTGGTGCTTAGTGGGTTTTCTACGTGTACGGCATGAGCGTACTTAATTCTCGTTTCATACTTACTTTATGTTGATACAAATTCAGTGCTTCTGCTCAGCCTTACGTTTTGGCAGGGTCTTCTCTCGCGGCGGAACTGGGGGGACCTTCTCAATGAAGCTAACGAGTAAAATATGCTTTGAAATGGAGTGCAGATGGGAAGCATCTCAGTGCTGTGTTGCACAACAGCGCGTGCTCTGTGTGTGCCAGTCCGCTCTCAAAACGCTAGGTATTACGAATGCGTCTGCAGTCTGAAGTAGACCTTGCGCTCTTCGGGAGAAGTTGTGTAAATATCCTGCGTTAATATCCCGAACAGCAGCAGTTCTGATGAGAAAGGTTAATTCACCTCTCTTCTGACAGTGCTTCTGATGCTTGACACCTCCATTCAGCACGTCTGTTAGAAACGTGTGTGTCCTAGAAGTAAGTTTTTAATTCCAAACTACCTTCTGATCAAATAAGAGTGGTAACTGGTGCTTGCCTGGCTGAGGTGGGTGGTATCTAACTTTTCTAGAGCTATTTCATGAGACATGTATTAGTCTCTTACATGCTAAAGCATCATCACAGATTTCTGTTTCATGTTAACTGGTAGTAATTGACTGGTAGTAAGCACCTGTACAACAGAAATTGGAGTTCTCTACATTGCCTTTATCCTCCRCATCTCAGCCTCTTTTCAGGGTAGGGTATTTCTCTTTGGCTCCATCTCCTGGCTCAAAAAAAGAGATCCCTCATTATAGAGAGGGCCTGGAGAGAGGGGAACATCTGGGTGGTTTTGGTCAGGCATAGATAAGAAAGGCAATGAAGATTTTTCTTCTCAGACTTGAATTGTAATTTTTGGATGTGTTACAGCAAAATGCCTCTGATGTCCAGCTGAAGTGGCAAGTAGCTATTCAATATTTCATAGGAAGAGAGCGTTAGTCTCTTACATTACTTTTTCTTATGTCTTGTAAAAATTTTTGTGACATAGTGCATAAATATTATCACGATATTTAGAAATCATAATTTAGTATTTAATTCTTACATGGATTTGCTGGAAGGCTTAGTCATCTAGCCAGATATATCTCTGCATGATCCTTTGGTAGAAATGTGTTAATGATACATCCTTTATGTCATGATTTTTCTGCATGGTCAGGAAAATGTGTTACTGCGAATTATTAATCCACTCAAAATAGAAAACCTGTGGCAGTGTGGATGGATCYTGTTGTGATTTAGCAAATGCATGACTACACATGGACTTTTAAGTGTGAGCAGAGGGAGTCCTATTCTTTTGGCAACACAGTGAGATGGCAGGATCTTTCCTTTGCGGAGGATCTATCATATGCCCTGTCTTTAGTGGAGAAATGTTTTCTTTATGTACCGAAGACAGGAGGGAGAAGATCCTTAGCCAGACTGTAGAACTAGGGTACCCATCCTCTTTGTAGAAACTGGTCACCACTGCAGCAAGCCGGTATACCCAAAGCAAAGTGGGAGGGTGGCAGCGACTTAAGGTCGACTGTCCTTAAGATGTAATTGTGTGGAACAGAGCAACTTCTTGAAGTCTGCAGGTATGTGAAACGGCAAAGATCCCCCTCCCCCCCTGCTTTATATGTATATATTTATTTATTTATAGATAGATAGATATAGATAGATATAGATAGATATATCTCCTGTGAATTCTAGGAAACACCAGACAGACCTGCTTATATCACTGCTATTTAATGCTTTTTTTCCCTTTAAAGTATGATGAAGTATGATCATGTGAATTTGGGTTAAGAACTGAGGAAGGCAGCATGATCTGGTGCAGGTAGTGCCCATTTGCTTGTTTGTGTGGTGCTACCCCTTTCTTTCATCTCAAGGAATTGAAATGCAATGGATTTTTTCCTGTCCAGCAATGGATCTGGAGCACATTTGTAGTGGGTATATCCCTTCCTATGGACACTGGGTTTTTCTGCCATTGTGCAGAGCATCCCCTGCGTGCGTGCAGAGAATTTCATCTGTACGCACACAGTATTGCAGTGGGGAAGTCCCTGGGAAAGAGAACGGCCTCTGGGCAGCTGCGTTGGCCTGAGCAATCTCTCCGGGCATTTGGAGTCTCTCCCTTGAGGCTGAACGGTAGCGTGCCTCTTGGAGCATGTTAATTCCACAAAGTCTGCTGCAGAGGGGGGAAAGAAGACATATCTCAGCAGATTTGCTCTGAATGTCTTCTGAAGTCTGCTTCTAACTTTTTACTAGTCTTTGTGCCTGCTATGACTGCAGAACCACCACCAGCCCCAGAAGGCTGAGCTGAATTATTTTCTGACTTACCGTACCGCCAAGGGAAACATCAGCCTCGGTAATTTCCACTTGAAGAACTTTTGTGTGCAGCATCTCTTGTTCTTATGTTATTTCCTTAATGAAACTGCTCATTTGGTGAAGAGCTGTTGGCTGATTAAGACTCTTACCCTCTCCCCCCCGCCCCATACACACCCTGACCTTTTCCAGCCCTGGGATGCAATGTTCAAGTTGTGTTCTCTCTGCTCTCTAAGTAAGATTAAAGTCCACAGTGATCACAGAGAACTTTAAGCTGTAGCCTGTTTAACATGTGTGGGTAGAAATGGATGCTTTTGTGGTTACTGCCTGTTCACCAAAGACAGCATAAAGGCAGGTGTCCTTGAGGAATGCTTCAAAAAATTTAAGTAGGTAGGTGACCACAGCCAGCCTCATGAACATGCTGGTTGCAAGGGCTCTAGTGAAGTTTGAGTCATCTAAATATGTCCCAGGTTCACACCCTCACTCACTCACATACTTACACTTTGAATCACTCCGTAGGTTGATGCAGGCACATTTCTTCAGCATCTGGTCGCTTTTCTTCTTTCTTTGTCCTCCATGGACCTCACATCATGGTAGTTGTCCCTCTTGCTGAGAGGTTCCTTTTGCAGTGAAGCCTGCGTTACCCGAGAGGTGGTGCATAACCTGTGGAGCAGGATTCGGTACTTCTGCTCTACCTGATTGACGGGAAATATCTTTGCTTGTCTTTGGAATGCTGTCAGTTCTGGAGTAAACGCACTGAATGTTTAGCTGGGCTGAAGACTTGTAACAGCTCGAGACTGCTAATGAGGAATAATATATTCAGTTAAAATACACAGTGGAATTCTATTATCGTAGGCCAAAATGTAATAACTAGGCTAGGGCTTAACCCAAGATGCAGGGAAAATGTTCCCACTTCTGCAGGGAGCTTTGTGAATGTTGATAGTGATCAGCAACTGAAGTCACTTGTCGTTTGAGCCAAAAGCTGGCACAGGTAATAGTCTGTTTTCCAGAGTGGTAGAGAATCGGGATGTGTGGAAATACTACTGCTTCAGGATCTAGCCTCATTCTATCTGGAGTCACAGAGATGCATCTCCAGGGCTTCTGGTTGTGCAAATGTGGTAGCACACATTTTTTTTTTTTTTTTTTTTTTTTCCCTCTCTCTCTCTCTCTCTCTCTCTCTCTGTACAGAGCCAGCTCAGGTGAAGTAGGTTCTTGAAGTGCAAATTCAATGTTACAAGAATGCAGCTGTCCTGCACCTAGACCTGCACTGGAAGCAGCAAAGCAGCATGGCTCTGTTTGCTTTGCACTGCATTGGACTGAGCAGGCTCAGATGTGTCTGCTTTGGGGCATGTGATGCCCAGGCATATTTTAACAGCTCATGATGGGAGATAGGCTAAATTTGATGTTGCCAGGCTGGAACACAGATTAAATGACACTGTGAGGAGAAAACTGTTTGCGTAGTTGCTAGTGTTGCTTTCTTGAGATTGGGGTTGGCATTGGCGTAGTTCACTTAACTTGTCCTACAGCATCTCAAGTGATTCGTAAAACATGGAGAAACTCTTGGCTCCAGATGAGGCTTGCTGGAGCTGAAGATTTTCAGTAATTTACAGAATTTGACCTTTTGTCTCAACAAGCTGTGGTGCTGCTTCCAAGTACTACTATGCATATACACAAAACACACGGGGAATGTATCTGTAAATCCTTGCAGCTGCTGGTGAGCAGGGAGAGGAGAAGTGCAGAGTTGATACTGCTGACACAGGRGCTGAAGTGAAGAGTGGGAATCTCACCCTGCTGAACAGGAAGGAAACATATTTTCAAGTTGTTGTCTGTAATCCAGGACAGTCAGGAATGCCTTAGTGGGGTCAAGCTTCTGTGCTGGTTTTTCACRGATGATCTTGCTGTCCAAGAAGGGAATGACTATACTGGGGGAAATATCTTTTGCCTTATGTCTTTGAACACTGACCTTCCTCTTACGAAGACAGGATGTTTTGCTAGGTAGACTGATCCAGTTATAGTACTTGGAATCTTCTAGGTCAAAGCTGAAAGAGTAGAGAGGAGGAGGAAGCAGCAGCTAAAGCAAGAAGTTATGGAGACCCTTAAACACACTGACACGTGGGAAACAGCTTTTAAAAGAGAATAATGTGAAAGAGCAAGGGATGCAAATGGCTTGCTAAGAGGCCAGCTCCCAGAATGACCACAGAGGCCTGCTTGGCTTGTATTGGATATTCATTTGACTGGCTGAAGTTCCTGGCTTTTTCCCAGAGTMTTTAATGTAAATATTTTTTTWAAAAAAGTGACTTCTTGATTCCATGAATCTTGACCAGTGACCTAGAGATAAGTGTGATTTGCTGAGCTAATACTCATGTCTTTTTGGTTTAGATACAGATTGGATTTGTTTGTTGATTGCTTTTTTTGAAGTCGCACCTCTGATATAAATGACTTCCATTGCTTTCTGAATGATGATCGATCAGATTAAAAAAATATTGGGGAAAGTTGCTTTCTTCAGCAAAGAGAAATTATTTCTGATAGATCTTGTGGGGAAAAAGCTGTGAAGGGTATAAGAATGCTTTGCATGTGAGATCACTTCAGTTTTTTTCATGTTATTCATGAAATAAAGGAGGAAAAAGTAAAACAGCTTTGGTAGGAATTACCAGGAATCACCTGTCTCCCAAGACCCAAGAGTGATGCAAGAAGCATTGTTTTTGAAGACCTAATGAGCTGCCTGCTCATTTCTGTGGACCAGCATTTAAATACCAGAGGGATGAGGAAAGAGAAGAGGCTTGTGGAGGGGATGGAGAAATGCTTCCTTTTCTAAGGATGACACCTTTGACGTAAAGAAAGCTTTCTGGTTTTCYTGGCTGGCTGTGAGTTGCTGAAGAGGAATAACAGATGCCAAAATGAATCAGGGCTTGATCCTCAGGGACTGTGCCTGGCATCTGGTTTGTAAGGGAGAATTACTGCTGTCCACTCTTTCTTTTTGGCCTCTGCCAGCAGCTTTGGCAGTGTCCGGCGTCTTCAACTTGAATTTAAGTGGGAGAGTGAAAGCTTCTCTTCTCCAGTGGGATACAGAGACCTAACTCATACAGACTGCTTTACAGAAGTTCAGGGCAGCAAAGAAGTAGTTCTGCTCTTTGCATCTTGTAAGAAAAACATAGGTRTGTCCATGTAGCTGGGCTCCATTGGCTGTTACAGGTGCTACTGGGCCCTTCAAGGGAGCCCAGGGGTTGTGGGGCTTCAGAGGGAAACYGTTGTTCAGGCCGCTTTCTCCAGCTGGACTTCAGTGGAATTATTTAGGATTTACACTGGCCTACAGGAACGTGACTGTCTTCTTCTTGCTGTAGGCTTCATTTTAAACTTTGGATGAAGGCAGATAGTGTCTCGTGTCTTCTCAAGTCCAGCTGCTGCAATCCTTTTTAAAGTATTGCTTTTACTTAAAAACCATGAAGCGCCTTCCAGTCCAGCTTCTAAAGCAAAAGTTAAGAAGAGCCAGGATGGTTTCTGAAGTTATCCTCAGGGGAAGAAACTTCTAAAGAAGCCGCCACTCAGCCATGGTACTTGAGCAGCCTTCCGGAAACAGCTGTTAGAAACACAGAAAGCTGAACTGAAATCTGGTTCATGGCTGAAGAGTTAGTTTCTCCATTAAAACTAAAACTTAAGAGAGTCCAGCTGCCTACAAAGTGCAGCAGCTGGCTGAGCAGCCAGGGTGCTCATGAAGGAACGGGGAAAACTATGTTTTATATTGTCTACCATGAGCTCAGCTGCTCTTTAAAAACAAAAATGAAGTCAACCAAAGGCAGTTGTTTGCATTCTAGGTGARTTGAAAGAGAGCACTCAGGGAATGAAGGGATACATGCTGGTAGTTTTAAGGACACTTCATAGAATAGTTTTTAATTTAATGCAGATTTCAAGAGCCATAATGTAAGAGCAGTTTACACTACCTGATGCTGTTGTTTATAAAGCCTGCTGTCAATGCTTAGTTAAGAGCTGGAAGATGTCTTTTTTGTTGCAATGTGTTGAATTCTGGCTGATGAAGGGGAGTATCCCTAAGCTGTCAGGCCACTAGTCCCAAAATGACAACTTCTCCAGACTAGAGGGTTTAAGCCTTACCTAATGCCCTAAAAATTATACATTTTGATGCAAGATTTAAAGCTTGAGTGCARCAGCAACAACAGAAGTTGTATGTGAGAAGCCCCTCTGTGGACAAAATCACTGGTGGAGGAGAAAACCTGGAATCAGTTGGTACTAACTAAAAATGTATGGCTTATGGCTTTGCTTTTCTAAATCAGAAAAAAAGGTGACAGCTGAACTGTGGATTCATGGAAGAAAAGCATGTTGGGTTAATCCTCTTTTCATTGTACATGTACAGTTTTAGTAGAAGTTGTGCTCAAACAAATGGTTTGAAGGACGGTTCCTATTTATCCTCCCAAAAAAGCATTTTGAGCCTTTGTTGTTGAGACTGTAGTGAAGGTCTAAACTCCCATTGGTCTCTATTGCAACATCTGGAATGATATTTGTATATAAATATCAGAGCAGAATGTTTTTGCATTGTGTGGATTTCCAGGCATCCTCTAGCTAATCGCACTTCTTGCAACCTTCTCACGCTCACTCGGCTGTCTGCAGAAACACTGTCTCAAAGTGTTGTGTCAAAAGCATCAGTCATGGTKTTTTAGAGTGATTGACATTAATTAGCCTCTATGTTTTCCTTCTCCCCCATTTTCATTTTTAGCTTCATGTTTTTCCTTTGAAACAGGATTTARTTTGGTATAGCAAGATTATAAGCTGCCCTTGTTCGAACCTACCTGCATTATTAATTTTATTAGGTAGCATTGGGGAGCAGTGGGGAATTGAGCCATGAGAGTGAACAGCTTGCTGACACAGCTTGGCTCTTCCTCAGCTTGGCTCTTCTGGTGAGAAGTCCCCTTTGTGTTGTGTAGTGAGTGAAGAAGCCTGTTTGTAGCCTGTACAGCTCTTARCGTGTATCAGTACTATATATCGAGGTGCTCTGTATTCCTTTATTCTCCTGCTGAAAGAGGGAGACGRTGATTCTCAGTTGCAGGTGAGGAAAGGCTGGGAAGTTCAGTGGGAGCGACACAGCTTCTGCACATTCATCTGTAGGCTCTTGAAGCAAGTGAGGAGGTGTGTTATAAGGATGTTTTTGAACCTCCTGGGTGATTGGTCTTGTTTTCAGCTATCTTGGGCAACTGTGATCTAGCTTTCCTTGCACAGAATGATGAARCTCCTTCCTTGCTGTTTCTTTTGGCAAGCTCTTCCCCAAAAGTGTTGTTTTGGTGGATATAAGCCTCTTTGAAATTCCAGCCCAAACTTTATGGTTGGTTTATACTCCTTTTAGCTTTCCCTTTCCTCTCCACTGAGAGCCTTCGTTTTACTCCAGTAGTAAAGCCAACTTCTTTTTATCTTTTTTGTCTCATGAGAGAGGTCACCCTACTGACCTTTCCTTGTGCTATTCCAGTTTCACTTAACCTTTCCTGAACTTAGTAACCTGAGGTTGTACACTGTGCCAGCTGGGATCTTGCTTGTGTCTTGTATGTTTTCCTGTGCTTCACTGAGACTTTAGGCAACATCTGGCTTTTTCATGGTCTTGCTTTGACCTACTAAACTACCTAAGTCTTTCTTTTCCTATGTTACTTCTAACTGTTGGGATCGTGAGCTGTAGAGTGTATTTCTTTAATCCCTAAATGCATTACTGTATTTGGCTTTATTAATCTGTAACTCATGTTAGTTATTTTAGTCCTCCAAATGCGCCTCCTGAGTTGACAGTTTCCCCACTATCTGTTTTCTGCAGTTTTCGTTTGTGTTCTTTTATTTTCTCTACCAAGGGAATTAATGAAATTGTTAGATAAGAGTGTCCCAAGGCAGATCTTTTAGGAAATCTGTTTATAGTTTGTCTTTCTCACCAGAATTTCAACATCTGCACAAGCTGCTCTTTTTGGCTTTCAGGGAGTGGAGCTTGGTTTGGCTCTAATGTGTGTCCTAAATAGTAAACAGGATGGATCATCAAGCTGGGTTGTTTGGCCATCTACACACAGGCAAACACCGCATGTGCAGGACGTTGGCAACAAGCATGCATGTGTCAGTGTACAGTGAGTAAATGTTTCCTCGTGATGGGCGAAAAATGGCTTTGTATTCTGGTCTGTTGTTATCGACACTTACCAGTTCCTGGAGAAGGTTTTTGTTCATCTAAACCCCCCAAATTATGAAAAAAAGTCTAGTTACGCAAAACTAATGGTTTGAATGTAAAGTAAGGATGGCATTTTTCATTCCTAGTCTTATTAGTTGTAGAAATGACTGGAGCTGAAAAACAACCAACTCTGTCAGCTCCTAAGCATTGCAGGCATTACTGAAATCACGTTGTCTGAGTGGCTTATCAAARTGTATTCTCCACCAGAAATGGTCTTAAAAAGCTTCCTCTGTGTCCTCTTCTATCGTTTGTGTCAAAAGTCCAGAATAGGTCATCTCTGTGGGCCTTGTCCGTGTCCAGTTCCAGTGAGAGATGTACCRTTGACTCTAAGTGAGCTTGGCTCTCTCTGGGGAAACAGGGCAGCTTCAAAGAGTATAACCTTTCTAAAAACAGCAAGTATACCGAGTGAGTCATTTAAAAGAAAAAAAAAGGCTAATTTTTGAAGCATACTTTTTATACGCCTAAAATGGCCAATAATCTAAATTATTAAAGGGGATTGTGACAGATCTAGGGCATTAGCTTTGTACGTTTCAGAAGTGCACATTTGTGTATCRGAGAAGGCTGTGCTTACATGATGTTCACTAAAATCAACATCTGCTTTCAGTTCTGAGGATGGCCATCAAGTACTCTAAATCTGTTCTTACAACTGCTGTGTTTCCTTTGTTCAGTAGCCTTTAAGGTCTTTTGCAGAATTCTAGCAGATAAAATGAGCAAACAAGTCACTCCTGATTGTGCTGTTTGAGGTTGGAAACTCAGCAGCACCTTTGAGATGTTAGGTGAGGCACTGAGGCTCCAAACGACAGTGATTTGAAGGCTTAACAGCATTTGTTGTCCAGCCACAAAAATTCACATGTGAMAATTTACTCTGTGTATGTGTACTTGAAGAGACAATTTGGAGTTTTGTCCTTTTATTAATATTTGGAGGAGCAGTCTATATTCAAAAGATGTCCTGTTAAAGAATAAACTGAAGTTAGGTTTCCTTTTTTTTTGAAAAAGAAGGAAATCTGGTGTCTGCTCCCTGCTGGTAGCCTGCAGCTCTTGTTGATTGGGATGCTAACATTTGTTTCTGTTAGTCATGGGAGAGCTATATTATGTTAGATTATTATTTAGCTGTTTGTGTGTCAGGCTTTTAGTGTGTGATTTTTTTTTGGGGGGGGGGGGTCTTGGAGCTGTAAAAGCTGATCCATATGAGGCACATGGTAAAAGCCCCCCCCCCTTCTTTTGTACTGCAAATACTTTCAGTGAAGGTGTGGAAGCCCCAGTTCTCAGCAGGGATTATTTAAGGGAACATATGTACTTTGGGTGGCCGATGTAAGATGCTTTGAATCACCGCCTTGGATCTACTGAACCATCAAGCCTGGCCAAAAAATCCTTCCCGAGTAGCCAGCTGGTTTTTGTCCTGCTGCCTGGATGCAGCCAGGCGTAAATGGTGTTGGGAAGGGGRAAGGCTGAACGGAGATGGTTGTACAAGTCTGTGAGAGCTGTAGGATCATTCTGCGTTCTGGTGTTTCCTCATATCCGTTGGATCAGACTTTTTAAGATACACTACGCCAGCTGTAGCACTGTGTGGGTTGCATACCGCCCTGGGAATGTTAAACGGTATTATAGTGGATTCTTATTTTGACCCAGCATTTTAAAACAAACTTTCTAACATGTGGTTGTGGCTTGCATGTCATTACTTTACAATACTTGCAGTTTCAAAACAGATGATTGAAATCACAGTAGTTTTTAAGAACACACTTGCTTTCCCCCAAATTTTTCTCCCTGTGACATAGCTCATTTCTCTGGTGCCTTGATTACTTCAGGGACCCAGATGGTCTCACTGCAAGTGCAGTGCCTCAGTTCTCCAGGGTCTCCGCTACAGAGCTGCTGCTCAAGGATCAGATATTTCAGACGTTTGCATTGCTGTAAATGGGTTTCCCACATTGKAGAGCCTGAGCTCAGGTAAGGTTAACAGTCTCGTTGAAACGCACAGAGACACCACAAAACTTAAGATGAGTAGCAGAAACACTGAATTTGTCTTACTGTGCTAAGATTTATGGTGTTTGCAGTCCTGTAGCCTCATTTAAAGTACACATTTAAGAGTGGTTTGTTGATATAAAGCACGCCAAGCCTCCGTCGCTGCATTTACAAGYGAGATGCAAGGCCAAAGTTCCATCTTAGCTCTAGTGTAGGATTTTCCTTTAATAAGGATGGTGGAGCAATGGCTTATGAGGACTTTGGGGCCAGATCCTCTCCTGGAATAAATAAAGCTAAGCTCATTTACATCAATTGAGCATTAATCTCTGTAAGACTTTTCTGCAAATGTATTATGCTKAGTGTCGTGGAGGAAGAGAGCTTGTTATTTACTAAAAGGAGTGACAGATGACAGCGTATTTTTCACTGCACAAGTTCAATCACTCTTTAATCACAGAACTTAAAATATTTTATGGCCAATGGAATGACAGTTTTTGTGAATGGAAGCTGGCTATATTAAAAGCAATGTGAATAGGCAACTTTGCCTTCATTACAGTAGATCTTGCCAAATACCTAATTCTCAAAGACCAGACTCTTGATGTGCAGAGCTTAGATTATGATTGGCTGGAGGACAGCCACAGCTCAGTAATGAAATACTGATGTATAAAATGGTAATTGATCCCGGGAGCACCAGGAGTGCTAAGCCAGATCGCGTTCTTTGCAGATCGCAGTGCAGCAATTGTAGCTATACAGATGTTGGCGCACAGGGTTAAATGTGAGATTAACTAACTAGGTTCAGCAGAGATGATCTTGCAACTAAATAAATTGTGTGCAAAATTTCAGGGGTGATTCATTGGGGAAATGATTTAACACACAGCTCTAACCTCTCTACRTTTGTTTCACAGATGTAAGTACAAGTGGCTGCTACTTAAAAAGACTTGCTGCGATTTATTGTTAGGTCCAAGACTGACCAATCCCCAGAAGTCACTTAGGAAGCTGATAGAACATTTTACACATCTATTGTTGTTTTATTAGTTGTGCAAATCCTCCTACGCATACTAGTTTTCCCTAGAAATTTATTTTTCTGTGTCAGAAAGACTGCTACAGCTCTTCAGTTTCAAAAGAAAAAAAAATCCCCACCCTGCTGCTGTTTTTAGACATTTTGCCCTTGTCCTGTATGACTTGTCTCCCCACAAAGCTCTGACAAAATTGGTTTTGTGTGGGTAGTTAAGCAGGCAAGACTTAGCAGTTGTGATGATGAATTTCATGCCTCTAGGTACACTGTGGGACTGTGCTAGAGCTCTTCTGTGGATCCTGATCAGCAGTGGCTGCTGTCTGTCCCCAAGTAATTGTAAATTCAGGCCTTCCCATCTCTCTTGGCTTGTTTTGAGACTATCTGGAGTCTGTTCTGCTACACAGACGGTGGGAKGATCCTTTGCATGGGCTTTTTTGGGGGTGGTTTATATGGAGGCATCCAAATGGCATGCATGTCCTAATTCTGTACTGCACAGGTCTAGTACAGAGGCTGTATATTCATCACAGAGCGAACCACCCCATACTAGTATACGTGATGGGCTGTGTGCSATCAGTGGTACTTAGAAAATAGTTCTTCAACTCTCCCAAGATTGTAACAATCACCAGTATAGATGGGACAGATACCTTCTATTGAAAACTCAAGAAAAGTTGAAGCTAAGCTTGAAGCGTGTAGTAACCAGTGCTTGCTGTGGGAGGAAGCAGGGTGCCTGGGGCAATGAGCTGCCTTGCTAGTCTTCGCTCCGCCAATTCTCCCTGCCGCTTTGGAGAAAACAAAACTGATTTTGCCTTTGGAGTTTTTACTTGGCACTGATTCCCTTGTAATGGTAATTTGGGGAAAATTTGAAGGTGAATTGGCCCTTGTTTGGGGGATAAAACTGTTCAATTTGTGTAGTCCGTTCAGGTTAATGAAACTGTGTATTTGGTGTAAAGTGCATGCTTTGAGGAGAAGGTATGTGCAAGAAGTCACATGCAAAGCTAGGCACACTAGAAAGTATGTCATGAGAGAACAGCATTGTAATGGGGCTTCTGGACTGACTTTGTAGAGACTAAAAGCTGCATCCGGCTCTATGCTCATTCGTGCAGGTGCAACGCACTCGGCAGGAGAAATATTTGTGTAATGGAGACTGGCCTGGTGCTGAGCAAAGCACAGAACTGGCTCAGGAAATGAAGGAGCTGCAAAAAGCCAGTCTCAGTTTCCATGTCTGTCCAGAGCTTGGCCAGGGTCAGATTATAGCCAGCTGGACAGTAGAAATTCCGTATAGACGAAGTTACGGATCTGTTCCAGAGCTACTGTGCAGTCTCTGAAACTGGCTGCAGAATCTTATTCTCTTGATTTCAGTGGCTTTCTTTGAATAATTGCCTATTGTTTCTGAAAACAATTGCACAGTTCTTCATGGTAAGCATGGCAGGATTGTAAATTAGGTTACTTTTTCCTCCTCCATTGGAGACAAAGCTTAAACCTAGTGGAGCTTGATGGTTCTGCTGCCTCCTCCTGTGGGTTGGGGACCCTGCGCTTGCCTGTGGCCACACTGCATTTGGGAATCGTTGGGGTTGGCACTAGTCTGGCAAGGCTGAAGAATACCAAAGCGAAGGTGTGATGGTGTGGCATCCATGGGCTTGTCCGGTCGGTCAAGATCAAGCCCCGATGAACTCAAGCGGCACACGCTGATGCTAAGGACCATGAGTCTTCATGGTGTTTTGCCTGGTGCTTACTACGGTTTGCACTTACTTACTGTGTTTGCACCTTACTATGGCTGTGTGGCCATTTCCTGAAGTTATAAGAAAATGCTGCTGTGGAGTGTCTGTCCAGCATTTAACACAACCAACAGAAAGCACATCCTGGGCTTTGACCAACTCGGTTAGTTATATGCTGTCACAGAGCTTTCACACTGCAAGACTTGGGTCTTGCTTGTGTTGTTTTAGCCTAACCTCACAGGGAAATCAGGGCTTTAAATATGCTGTGACTACAGCCAGTGTCCCACAAAGCTGCTTAATAATTGATATTTATGAGCACAGTTGGAAGTGCAATTGTTAGCGTAAGTGTAGTAGATCTTCAGTTAATTAGGATATCTTCAGCTTCGGAAATGCCTGTGCAATGCGGGCGATGGTGCAAATTAAAATCCTGCCTTCAAAAGCAGATGGAAACACACAACTGCAGCTGAGCGGCTTGCTAGAGCTCCCTCGCGTTCCCGAGTCGCCGGAGTTGTTGATGACTGCCACCCGTGCTAAGAAATGGAAGTGGCAAGCAGCGTTTGTTTTGGTTTGATTCTGAGTTCCCATGTACTTTTCATTACAGTTGTTGACTGTGCTTTTTGCATCACTCGCTCTGGACAAAAGTTTGCCAGATGAGTGTCTCACTGGCTTTGTCTTTCCGCTTCCGTCTTACGACATTGCAGTGTTTGCATTATAAACATCCCAGGATGATGCTTTAATCCAAATAAACAGAGTCGTCATGGCAATTGAAAGAAAAGTRTGAAGCATTTTTGTTGCTCTTATAYWATGCCTYGTGTGAACATCGTGTGCATAGAAACTTTAATTATGGGCAGGAGCATATACCTTTTTACAAGAAAGAATGAAATTTGAGTTTYGTGAATAACCACCTAGTGGTGATGGAGTAGAATAGTTGCACCTTGTACTTAGGCTTTGTTGCCTAAAATCATTTGGCACCCTGCGCCCTTCGAGAGAGCTTGGTGCACGGCGTGCCGGGGGCGGGCTCCGAGGTTTCGCTGTCCATTAGTTTTGTTTTTCTTTGGACTCTGCTGCTTGCTGTGGGATTTGTGGTAGGTCACTTCTCGTGTCTCTGCCTCAGATTCTCCCTCAGTAAATGAGCTGAAGAATAAGCGTTTTCCTCTCCTGACAGCGCCGGGGCCGTCACCAAGGGACAGATGCTCGTGGGGTTAGGTCAGTGGTGTTCCACTGCCAGGTGATTGTACTTAAAACAGTATTTGTAACTGGATAGAGCTTTTTCTTTTTTCTTTGGGTATTGATTGATTGAGTTTTAGCTGAAGCCAATATATTTTTGGACAGATGAAAACCAGATTTTTTTTTTGAGAATTCCTTTTGTGTCTGCTTTAAGAACACTTTCAATACTTGGCTCAAAAGAATTCAGTCTTTTTTCTTCAGGAGATGATCATTTTATAGCATGCTGTGCATTAAAGTTAATACAGGTATTCAAAGTGCGCAAGAGGTTTTTCATATATGTGTTTTTAACAGAAAAATACCTTGCATACCGACAGATGCCGTCAGTTCGTTTTCTTCCTTACTCTATGCTCAGATCATTTCAGTTGTTCAATCTTTTACAGATCTACCTTCTTAAATGCAAGCTTGTAAGTCTGTGGTTTATATTACAGTTCTGTTTTCTTGAACAAATCTTATCTCAGAACAAGTACATTAAAAATAAGTAGGCAAATGCAAAGCATAATAAGTAATTAAATACAACCGTGTTAGTACAGGAGTTTTATAAAAGTAAGGTATGTGTGTATTTTTAGAATGTCTCCTGAAATTTAAATATAGGCTAATGGCTGAAAATCCTGGAAAGATATGAATATGAAGAGAATCTCTATGCAGCTAAATCTGGAAAAAAAAAGCAGAATAAAAAAGGTGTGGTCAGCTACTATCAGCATACTTCCAGTAGGATTATCAGGCATTTAGCACAGAAGTCGCTTATGAAATTTGCTGTGTGTTACACAGGAGGTCAGAGCAGATAATCATAATGGTCTCTTCCGGCCTTAAAAGCTACAAATCTGGTAGCGGCAGCCATGTGCTTCAAACAGTATAGGACATGATATACAGAAAGTCCTTGTTGTGAAGAGTTTGCAATTTAAACAAGATAGATATAGAGTAAACAGGATGTACCAGAGAACTCCAGAGAGGAAATGACTAGGATGTGGTTGTTTGTAAAACTGTAGTTTTTGAGAGGGAGCTGTTGATTTATAACCTCTGGGCATCTTGTAAGAAATGAGTTGTGAGGAGAACTTTGAGTAGGCAGAAGAGCATGAAGAAGGAAAAATTATGGCTGCCATTYTATGACTCCAGAGAAAGGGAGAATGGAAAAAGACCCTGGAGATAAGCCAGTCTCAGCACCCATGGTGGTGGAAGAGAGGAGAATGAGTAAAGACTGTTTCCATGATAAATAGACCCAACTCAGTTGGGCTCAAACTTCACAGGGAGGCCATTGGACAAGAATAACTTGCGCCTGGTCCATCACGATGGTGTCTGTGGTCTTGTGTGCATGGAAGTTCTCAGGCTCATGGCACCTTCGGGAGCTTCGGGTGTTGCTGCTCTCCGCTGCTCAGCCCAACCTGTGCAAGCAGGGCTGAATGTGGATTCAGAGCCTGAACGTAAAAAGAAAACAGTCGTCCATTAGTAAAGGGAAAAGGTGGAAGGGAGAACTGTTTGTACCGTGAAAACAGATCAGGGATTAGGTGATCAGATTTCAGGTTTGAGCACTAGAGCTGAGGTGATGACCACAAACCTGGCTGCTCTGTCTAACTCTAGGGAGCCCTGTTCAAAATACTGACATCTCAATCCCTTTTAATGTGAGGGCTATTATAAACTGAGGAAAATTTACAGCCTCTTCTGCTTCAGTGGTTGAAGAGCCATCTATTATGATGGCCGCTCTGTGCGAGCAGTGCGTTTCGTGGTGGCATGTGTCCTGTCTTCTGCCAGCATGTGCTGCTGTGAGTATCCATGGACAGCTGTCTGCCTTGGAGATGCAGTGATGGATTTGTGTGCACAGATCAGACGTGTACGTGACCAGGTGAGAATTAAACAGGGATCTGTTGCCTTGCTGGGACCTGTGGGCAGAATTACCATTTAAATGGTTAAGACCGTTACAGTCTATTTTATTCTGCTTCAAACACTTTTTAAACTGCAGGGATTCCACATGATAGATTCTTTCTTCTATGTGCAGTGAAAGCAGTTAAACACTGATTTAAAAAAACATCTGTATTGATTGGACTGTATAGATTCATTTGAAAAAAAAAAGTATTGGGAGTAGAGAGGAGACTTTGGGCGCGTGCCATTTGCTGCCTTCTGTCAGATGCCAGAATTTGTTAGCAGATGAGGCTTTTGGATATCTTCTCAGCGGTCAGTGGGTTCAGAGTGATTTGCTTCGTACAGTGCAGGATGTGAAATTCCTCTGGGTGCAGTAAATCCTGTAAATTTGCAGAGGGGTGGAATGTCTTAACTTGGAGAGACGAACAGTAATGCAAGCATTGCCCTTGCTGCTCCTTGGGGCCCTGCAGACCTGTTTGCTGGAGGTGACCTACTGAGACAGAAGAAATTATAGGGTTTATCAGGAGTGTAAAGGTGTGAACCCTCCAATTACCACCTGGAGGGTAGGTGACAGCCTCCAGTGGCGATGGTGTGGAGTGCRGGAAGCCATGGTGGAGCAACACGAATTTTCAGACGTGAGCCAATTAAARCAGCGTCTTTGTGCTGGGCTCCTGCTTGAGTTCCCCTTCAGTGCCTAACTCGTTATGCTAGGTGTGCTCAGCTCATCCTGACTGCAGTCCTTTTTGGCGTGCTGCTGGCAGGACTGATGTCCATAATGTACCTATTGCTATGTCTTTTCCCTGCTTTTGGACACTGCACGAATTATGGGATCTTTGGAGGTGGGACTTTCCTCTTTTGAGTGCCTGGAAAGCACCATGCTGGTCACAAGTGTTTACTGAAACATTTCTTAAAATTATGGGACTCAATTCATGGTTATAATTTACAAGCTTGTGTGTTTGTAGGGTTTGTTTTTTGTTTTATTTATTTATTGAGAAACTTGGAAAGGAAAGGTCTTGGCAGCCAAGCTGCAGGCAGCTCTGACTGCAGAGTTTTTTTTATAATAGTGAGGGTTGTGGGCCATTTAGTGAATATTCATGACATATCACTCATAAAAGAGGTGTGTGTGTATGTGTGTGTATAGACACRGAAGGTTTGGTTCAGGTGTGTAGTTCCTAAAACCAGCTCTGTGATCTGCCTTATGTCTCCAATAACGATCTCCAATTGAAGCAAATTGTTAGGGAATGAAAATCATTCAGTCTGTGCTGTGACTTTTTGGCTGCTGTTCTGCTGTCTGTTGATACCGTGATAAGGACCTTATTCACATAGCATATATTTGGTTGTTGGCCCATGCCAAAATTGATTAAATTCAAGGTATTATTGATCATGAGTAATAAATTATTTTCCCATCTCTTCTTTTATTCAAAAAAAAAGTGGAATACTTCATTATTTGTATTCCTTTCCTCATTGAAGGGGAGAGTATGATTGTTGAGTATCTACTGATCTTTAAAAACTTCTGCGTTCCAAGAGAGACCTCAAGGTTGCCTTTTTTTTTTTTTTTTTTTTTTTTTTAAACTTGGTCCCAATCCAAAATTTTGGATCAAGATCCCAGTGCATTTCTCCCTTGTGCTTGCTTTGCATACAGGGGAAGTTGTGTTCCCCTGCAAATCTGTGGCAAGTACATTGTGTAGACATTGCTAATGGTGATAACGAGGGAGTATCYCATTCTTCTCCAGTTGCCACAAGATTAGTTTATGAAGAAATTGTAGGTTTTTCCCTTCATTACAGGCAGTATAGCTAAATGTCGGATGATTTATTCTTCCCTGCTACTACCTCAGATACTTAAAGGTCCATCAACCAGCTGTCAGAGGCTTTTACCACTGTTGAAGTAGCTGTTGGGCAAAATGGAAGAACTACTTGGCAAAAGAAGCAGAAGTCAAGGAGTAGGGCAAAGTAAGGCTTAAATTGTCCTTAAGCCACAAAAGGGACTGCTTCTRAACAAATAAGTGATTTTACTTGCTTATTTGGGAACTACTTTCTGGGTCACCTCCAGCAGTGGCAGCTGACTTGAGGAAAAACCCACGACTTGAGAGATGGCTCCTAGGAAAAGGAGACTGGAAGGAGGTGTGAGAAGAAGCAAACAACTTTTGCAGTTCCCAAGGTAAATCCTGGATGAGGTATCGGCTGCGTGCGGTCTCCTCTCGTGAATCTTGTGATCTCTTGCCTCCAGACCTTTAGGGGTTTGGCCTCCTCTTCATGTTCACTGAACCAGACCTGACCTTGCTTCCGCATCATGTGTAGCATCAGTTCTCCTTTCTGACTTGGCAGCAACAGTTCATCCCAACAGCGAGTTATCATTAAACGAAGTAGTGTTTGTTCACAACAAAAGCCATGTAGGGAAAATGCTCTATAAAACATCTGTGCGTACAAGTTCTCATCAGTTGGCCACCCTTATTCCTTGTGGAGATTTTGGTAAGGGAGAAGCTTTTATTACACGTCCTCTTCTAGGATCCTGAAGTTTTTATTTTTAGGTTCTCTTCCAGGAACACCTGCTGCCCTGCTTATCAATCCTCAGCTAAAATGAGAGCATTCTTTCTTTTTCTTTTTCAAGACAAAAGTCCCATAAAACTGGTCAGATCAATCTATGTGCTTTTTGCTAGAGTAACAAAATTTAAATGACTTGTTATCTGCATGTTTTGTGTATTGCATTAATTACCCTCATTAGCTTTATCTCTTGGAAGAAATGCTCTTGATCTTACCCCTTGTGCCAGAAATACAATCTGTAGCAAATTTGCAAAAATAAATAACACATTGGTAAGATCTGTGCAATGATTTCTGAGTAACCTGATTCARCAGCATCTGTCACAGTGACCATTTCTGCCTTGCCTTAGCATGACCCTTAAGATTATCTTTCTTGGACTTTATCTGGCAGGAATTACCATTTAAAAATGCAGTCCACATGATTAAGAGATACTGCTGTCTCTGATAATATTCGGTGCAGCTTACACTTGTCAGAYGCTGGAATCTATTTACTGAATTCTTTTCAGACAAGTCGTTTTTGGCACTTTGTAGAATTTCCTTCCATGTGTCCTCACTGGCGGAATGCTAATTTATTCAGAAGGGCTTAGCTCCAAATACATGAGACAGTATTTTCAGTGTTTCCTACTGTCTGGACAGTACTGTTTTGAGAATTCTTTCCTTCCCTCTCCTTTGTGTCCTTAATTTCCTTTGGTAGGCTGTGTGATGATGTGACACAGACGCTCTATGTAGTTACGTTAAATGACATTATATTGTAATGGGAAAATGTATCTCCACTGATAACCTCTCCACTGGGAAACACCCAATAAGCACGTTGTATCAATACAGTAAATGTGGTCAAAGTGCCTTTGACAAATGACATCTCTAAATTTTCTGTGCCCTAGTAATTTCTAGCCTTGAGGATACAATAAATTAGCTGATTTCAACTGAATTGTCCTAAGTATTCTGATTATTTCTAATGTCTGAGCTGGTGGCAGAAACAGAGAAAAACTGTAAAGAAAGAGGGATGGAGGTTATAGGAAATGAAAAAAGAGACATTGTCAGGTCTGAAGGGGTGGTTGTGTTCATTTAGTCTGACCTTGTGTATAAAAAGAACCTGTAGACCTTTTTGAATGACTTGAGAAATGTGTAATCACTTAGTCCAAGYTTTGGATTGAGAGTTGGTTCTCCCTTACTTCAAAAGCCTTGAAGCAGGTCAGATATCTATCTTTGTGGCTCTCATTGTTGCAGTATCTGGTTGTTAATGGAGGGTTAGTAAGATGTAGGAATTAAAATAAGGAGATGCTTTTGATCTCTTTTACAGTCTGGAGATAAGGTAGTGTCTGCTGCTCCCCTATCCACCAAAGTACTTAGTTTGTGTGACAGTTGCGTAGAAACACGCTTAGGCACCAGAAGTGCTTGTATGCTATGTCAGCATGGTGTTCAGTCCCAGCACCATGCATGTTTTGCAGCATAACTCCCTTATAGCCAAGATATGCTCTGTTTTCCAAGGCACCTAAGCTGCCGCTGCAGCAGATGCTTAGTGCTGGTGCCCTCTTGGTTGAGCTGGGAGCTTCGGTGCAGATCTCTTGCCTGTGCCTACTTTTGTGATTCACGAACTGTGTGTTCTTAGACCTAATTCYCCGAAAGTCCGATCTGTGAGGTGATCTCCAGGTGTGTCTAACAGTCATGCATGTATGCACAACAGAATTTGTGTGTGGATCAGCTGTTGTGGCCACTCTTTGATTGAAAAAATGGTTGGAGAAAGTCATGCCCAGCTTACTGTGCAGTAGCTCTGTGATTGTGTCACTTGCTCGGGGATAATTATTTGGGAGGATGTCATTGAAGCTTGAATTCAAATGTTTTCTGTTTTGTTTCATAGAGTAGATTTTGCTTTGTTACAAGACGGAAGCTGAGTTCATCATATTAATTAGCTGTTGATGTCCTTTGTCACATCTGATCTGACTCATGTCTCCTCAGCCTATGTTCTGAGACCTTTGGCAATAAAGTTCTGTCAGTAAGAACATGATCTTATTTGCTGGAAAGCTGGTCATTTGGCTCAGTTAGGAACTGGGGGAAAAGCAAGTTTTTTGTATTTTAGGAATTCCTCCGAAGGTGCCTGTTCTTCACAAGGTGATGCCTTAGGCAGGTAACGTGTTACTGAATCTGTCCTTTGGCTTTGGTAATGCATGTAAGATCCTCCTAATCAACCAGGTTTTAGTTTGAAGAAAAACAGGCAATTAAGTGGGGAGGCATTGGTTTCACCTGCCTACTAGAAATTGCTGCTTGGTGTCCTCCCAGTAAATTACAGCTTGCAGGAGGCACTGACTCATCTTTGCAAGCACAACAAGTAGGGGAGAACACTTGTTTGGCTAAAGCAACATTCAGGCCTCTTTGCACACTTGTCGTTTTCCTGCAGAAACTCAGGAGAACACCTTGTGCCAGTCCATTCCTAAAGGCTTCAGCGAATCCCTTTGGAAGGAGACACAATGTCATGTTTCTCCTCCCTTTGCCCTGGCTGTGGCCATGCTTTTCCACCCTATCCTTGTGCTGCCACTAGCAGTTGTGTGGGCGCGTGGTGAAACAGGTCAGGGGAGCCATGCTGTTGAAAACAAACCCTCCTTGCTACGCTCCCAGGTTGGATTTTTAATTGCATCGTTTCCCTGGTCCGCTGGTGGGRTGGCTGCACGTGCCCTGGTGCTGGCTCCCGGGTGGGAGTGCAAAAGCACAGCTGGGCACAGCCATGCGGTAGCTCTGATTTAGATGTCTTAATCCTGCTTCTGCTCTCAGATCTGCCAYTGATGTACCGTATGGCCTTGGGCAGTCGCTTTAATCCCATTGCGGGTTCCCCCACTGCAGAACAAGGATRATGCTGATGACCTACGTGGCTCACAGGGATGTATTGAGCTTTAGGTAATCCACTTTAGCATGTGGATTAATAAGCAATGCTGGCCAAACTCAGTTTGTTGGTGAAGTACTTGTTTGTTCCTCCTCTCCTTATGGCCCCAGGGCCGTTGGTGAGCCTGTGCATGTGCCTGGAGCGCTCTGGCATCGTTTCCCAGTGCAGGGACCAGTGAAACCAGGAGCAGTCTGGCTAGGCCTTATGAGGACCTAAGGAATGGGTTTGTTTTAATGATATGCAATGGTCAGGGGGGCTTCAGGAGCTGTAAATAATCATGACAGTAAGTGTGGCTGTTGTGAAAATAGCCAGAACAAACTGGATTTAATTCTATAAAAGAGGAAACTCTTCTCATTTGCTGCTGAGTGATGTGCAAAGTGATTTTAGGCACATGAATAACATGACATTATTTATTAGTAATCACTTCTATAGTATTCCTCATCTATAAATCTTAAGTGGCAATTAGTATGATGGCAAGAAAGTATTATTCTTATTTTATTGAGGTACAGAGACATCAAATGGCCTGCTGCAGGGCATTTCATGAGTCAGTGGCAGGGTTGGGCATAATGCCTGCTTTGGGGAGGATAATTTTTGTATGATTGGTTTGTGTCTGTCTGTGCCAGTTGTATATGTGATTTGGTTAATAATTGTGAACATGACTTGAAATTTTATTAAGTTGTTCATTGATTGCAGGCCAGAGTGTTGCCAGAACTTGCTGACAGTAGGGGCTAATTCATGCTACTCTGTAAACTTGTACAGTTGAATCCAGTTCCTCTCAAGTAACATGTTTCTCCTTTCAAATTCCAGTAAGCATTTCCTTTGCTTTATTTAACCAGTAGATACCTGAACCTTTTAATGAGAAATATGACAAACCTTCAACCCTTAACAACTCTGTAGGTGTGCTAGCTTTTGCTAAAGTAGTTTGCAGTCTTCTTGAAGCACATATCTTATATGGGAGCTGTTTTTCCTCCTTGTCCAATTAAGCCAGATAATTAAATCTCCCTTTTTACTCATAGCTTGCATTTTTAATCCTTGTAACTGAGCTCAGCCTGCCACAGGAAGTTCTCTGCATTTCTCAACACAGCGGATCCCTAGTAAACATGGCATTAAATCCAATCCCATGCTGATTCTCTGTATTCATCTGTCTTTTCTTGACCTGGTACTTTTATACCAGGTGTTTCCTATGCTAATGGTTATTTTATTTAAATGCCAGATGCACAGTGATTATACTTTTAGCTCAAAGTATAGAGTTTTTTTTTAAGCATTAGATTTAGTTGCACATACTTGATGTTTAAAGCACAGTCGCAAAGCCATGTTTGGACTGTAGCAGCCTAGATTTAATTTGACARTCAAATGAAAAGCTGGAGGTTTCATAAGTGAAATGGCAGCATCTCTTCAGTAGCATTAATTGGTTGCTCTCCTTCGTATTCGTTTCATGTCCTTTGTTTGATAGTAGAAGCTTTTAAATCAGCAGTTGCTTCTTACCTGGAGGATGTTTTGCAGTTGCTGAGTGTAGGTGTAGTGGATGAACCATCAAGTGCCTGAACTGAAACTCTCCACAATGATGCTTAATAAACTTGATACAACTGTGCTATAAAAAAAACAGTTGAAGGCACTGCAAATAGTTCTTCACTTCTTCACTTCTGGGGTAAAGAAGTTCTAGACATCTCTTCCCATTTGAATATTTGCCTTAAACCATGGTGCAGAAATGGTAGAGAGCAAGGACTTCTGAGTTGGGTCTTTCTCCATACCTGTAGCATCTCCCTATAGAAGTTGCTTTGGGAACAAGCTTTACACAGCTCTTCACTAGTTTCTTTTATCAGTCGAATTTGCTGTGTGTGAGTGGGGCAAAATTTTACACAAGAAACTAGTTAAAAGATGTGCAAAGCAAATCATATAATATTTGAATTGCTTTCTATCACTTGAAAATAAAGGATCAGATACTTAGTTCTTACTTGGTCTCTTTGCTCAGGTCAAACCGAAGCCATAAATAAACTATATTGATAGGATTTTTTCATATTTCCATGAAGAGACTGTACTGCTGGGAGTGCACCTTTCTGAGCAGTGATGGTTCTTCTGCTTGCTTTAGTTTGTTCTGTGTAACCTTTTGCATTTGTGTAGTTCCTAAAGCATCTAGAGACCCCATCTGGAGTTGCTGGTTTTTAAGTTGCAGAAACACTTTGGTAGACATAGGATTCMTTGGACGAAGGATGTGCCGGAGCTACCTGAGGGCAGGAGTTGCTGACCAGTAATCCTAGATCTGGGCACGCCTGGATCAATTTGTGCTTCCAATTTAATGCAAATCAGGCATGGACATTTGTTGGATTAGTGAGTGCATGTAACTTAGGTGGATTTATGTTGTATGCAGAAGGACTCGTGGTACCTAATGTAGCCTTGTTTGTATGTGTGCAAATTTAACCTGATAGGGTCAGTTCATAGTAGCTTGTCCCTTCACCTCATGTGGTTGCTGCTATATTCATTCAATCTTATGCACTCTAACATGACTTTCTTGCTAAAACATGGCCCGAGAGCAGAGTAGATTATGCTGCAGGCAAGTCCATACAAATGCTGTTGGGCTGTACAAAGCTAGCCTGGATATTTCACCCTGCAGTGTAGATGTGTCTGTGATCATACTGTTTTCTGTCCTTATTTATGGCAAAAGGGCTCCAAACTCCAGGAGCCCTTTTGCCACATCAGTGAGATGATTGCCGTGATATATGGGGTTTGTGTATGTTTATTAAGTCTCATTGATTACTGTCTATTCTGAAGACAGATTACTAATTAGCACAACAAATTGCTAGAGAGAGGGTCTATATACAGAGCGGTGCTGGCATTGTCTGTTATCACATCTTGAAGAGATTCAATTAAGGATGGAGCCAATCTGCTGTGTAGTTAAGAATGAGATAGCAACAGTGATACGGAGTGAGATTTTCTGTCTAGGTGTAAAGGAAAAAGTGAGAGTTTAGAGCAACCAGAGAAGGTAGGAATAGGTTTTTTTTTTTTTTTTTTTTTTTTTTAACCCCTCTTCCGCCCCCTCAATTTTTAGGACGTAGTTGCACATGGGCAGTGCTGCTAAAGCAACAGTTGGCTTTTGTGTCATCTGTATTAGGAGTGAACTTTAAAACAACTGCACTGTTTGTCATGCTTTCTTTCCATTTTTTTTTTTCTTTAAGGAATGCTGTGTTCTCCTTCTCTGCTTATTAACTATTTTTTCCTAGGGAAAAACCTCAACACAAATCAGTAGCTCAAAATAACCCTCTGCCAAATCATAACTTTAGGTGAATGGTTGGAGGTTGTACTTTCCTTCCCCATTATGGTGATTTGGGGGGCTTTTGCAAGCTAGGAATACAGCTTAGTGATGTCATGGTCCTCTGACCGTGAGAAGCACTAATCTGGCTGTTTAAGGAAACTGGGAGGAAGGCGCCTGGGAAAGTCGCTCTGTCTTTGCTGTGTTGAATATGATGGGTGTCCATGGGCACATCATGGGGGCTTTTGGGCTGTTCCTCTCCACAGTGGCCCTGCTGCAGTGGGGAGGTATCTTCCAGGGCCCTCGCTTGTGTTGCACAACTTCTCAGGGTTAAGGGCTGTTACCTGCCTCTACAGCCTCGAGTGATTAGGAACTGCTTGGTAGTCAGATAGGCTACTTTTCAGGTCACTACCAGGTGAGGCTCATCAAGAGGCTGCCAGAACTGGTGGGGATTGAAGGTCATGCAGTTSTGCTGCACTAGGTGGTGGGTAGAGCCGAAACTTAACAGCAAGGGGTTATTTGGGTAACAGAATTGAAAATCTGTGGTACAAGGCCATCAGCATCAGCTCAGGCACTGGGCAGCTGTCCTACAGAGGAAGTAGAAGAAAGGGAACTCTGCAGAGACCTTTTTTTATCCATGTTTTCTGCAAGAGAAAGGCAGACCTGAAGCATATCTGGGACTAATGGCATCCTGAGATGAACTTTGCAGCTTTCCTGCGGGAGCCTGACCAAAGCTCTGCTCTCGTATTTGCCTGATTTCAGGGTATCATTGATTTGTTCTGGTTGCTGGCAGTTTCTCTGACTTCATTACCGTTTTTTTAAGAGGAGGGAGATGTGTTTTTCATCTGTTAGCAAAACATGTTGACTACATCATCACTGAATATCTTTCCCTATYTTCTTCTGAGAAGAAGGTAAAACTTTTTTAAATTCAGACAAAGGTAACTTGCTCTCTCGTTATTTTTCTGCACAGAACTCTACCATTCTGTTACAGAATTAGGGTGAAATATTAATTCAAAGTTTTAGAACTAAAATTCTAACATTTCAGTTACATAGGTGCTTTACAAATTATAAGGGARATATTAAGAAATAGAGCACATCTCTATGGTTGCTGAACCGCTGCTATTGTGGATAAAATTGGAGGGAGGAGGARAAGCCAGAATCAGCAGGAGGATGATCAAAAGTCCAAAAGGTCTTAGAAGCCTGTGTGCCTAGAACAGTTTAAAAATGGGGCACCGGTGTCAAAGTCGCTTTGGTGCTTTCAGATGTGTTATCCTGGGAGTTCAAAGGACTCCGGAGCTGCAGATGAAGCAGACCGCAGGCTGGTCGCACTAGGGATGGTGCAAGTCGGGAGCAATTTGTAACAACAAATTATCACTTAATTTACTTGTGGTTATTTTTGTCCAGTGAAAGTCCTTGCYAGTTAAAAGGTGAGGCTGACTAGATTTTGAGGGACGTAATCACTGCTGTGATGTTGCTGCCTGGTGGAAGAGGATTGCTAACAGATTTTTTCCAATGGGAGGATTATAGCTGAGGAAGGGGTGTGTGTGCTGGATTTAAAGAAATAAAAGTTTAAAGCTGTCATATAGTGGTTTCCACTCGAATGAAAAAGCAGAGGATTATAAAGCTTTTGTATTTAAAAAAAAAAAAAAAAAAAAAAGAGCAGCAATATTGTTAGAGAACTGACAATGGAAAAATCATTCTCAAGGAAAAAGCACTCTTGGGACTTGGGTTATAAAACGATTGTTCGCCTCGCGTATGGGGTGAAGCAGGCTCTCCCCAGGCGTTTCAGGCAGCTCTCAGGGCTGTGTGTCCTCAAAGCTTTGCTCCTGGGGGAGCAAGTTCTTCCAGCTGAAAAGATGGCAAAGTTACCGCAACGGGGCAGCTTTTCAGGTGCACCAGCAGTCTTGCAAACCGCTCCTGAGTTCAGGCTGAGTTTAGTGACATTTTATGCTTTGGTTCCCTAAGGATCATCACTAATTGTGTTTTTGACCCTTATTGCTTTACGCAAAATCCTTGTCAGGTGGCTTGGAGACATTTCTTGCCCGAAGAGATGGCTGTTACTGGAGGGGAAAGGAGGACTCCCTCTCCCCAGTGCCTGCCTCTTGGATGAAATCAGCCCTCACCCCCTGCTGCTCCCTTGGCACTGGAGCCGGGCTGCTCGGGACTGGAGAACTGACAGCTGGAGTGGAAGARAAGAGAAAATGAGATTGAGAGTCAGCAGGGAAAGGAGAATATGGAAACTCTGAGGCGTTAGAAGAATGAGAGGAAATAACATCCTTCTCTCCATATTCCCCTGATGCCACCTCGCTCCATGGGTTCGGAGAAGGACAATTTGGATGCTCATTTCCATATCTTTCTGTGCTCCAGTGCATTTAACTTTGATGAAGTGTGCTTTAAGGTTAGACAAACAGCAGGGCACTCGTAAGACATGGGGAAACCCAGATTCATTTTCTTGCCCTCTTAGGGCCTTTTTGTTTGATTCACCCAGGATCAGTTGGGGCCCAMTTTTTAGAAATCGATGATAAGAAGGTGTCTGAGTTTTTACAGTTGTGCTTCTTTGTGTCTCTTTGGCTAAATAGCCCATCTTTGGCACACGGGGAGGCTGTGAGGGTCAAATCATGGAAGCRCTGTCAGGTGCTCCAATGTGTTCTGATAAGGGATGATGCATTTAGTCATGRTAATTGTATAATGTCTCCTTTTCATGATTGGATTTGACTTCTGTATGTGGTAGGATTTTAAAATATCACCTATCCTTCATGAAAACAGGTTCTTTCTGGAGCGCGTGTGCCTCGAGATAAAGATTTAAGGGTGCCTGCAGAGCCCTGTGAATTGGAAGGGGAACTGTTTGTTGTAAGTATTAATTGTTGCAGGGGGAAATGGTTCTTTGCTAATTGGCGGAAATGGTTTTAACAAGATAAAGCTGAATTGGACTACTGTGTAGCATGTGCTAGGCTTAGTAATAACCCCCTACCCCAAGGCATGCGCGCACGTCTGTTTTGGGGATGCAAAGCTAGAAGATCATGCCTCGCTCTATTTTTGTATGGCTAAATGAAGTCCTGTGGAGGTGTGGAGATTGTGAAGACCTGTAGAGAGGAGCTGTGGAAGAGCAATGAGAGCAGGGAGGCTGGAGGACCCGAGTGAGCAGGCAYGGCCAAGCCTTCATCTCTCCAGAGAGGACTGGGGAGACAGCAAAGGGGGAGCGTGTGGATCTCCTGCCCTGGCTTGGAGCCTGGTGCCTTGTAAAGCAGCAGGACATCTTCTGGTGTGCTCTTTAAGGACTCTGTGCCCAATGAATTGACATGGAAAGGGTAACGGAGCAGGTTATTAAAAACCTTGAGGATGCGGGAATGATTCGGTCAGTCTTCAAGCCGCTGGCAAGGAAGTAGCAATGTTTACCTGAGCAAATCTTAAATCCGTTTGTGCTTCGCCTCAGACAGTTAGATTTTTTGCCTTGCTGAATGTCAGTGAGATTTCCCCCTCCCAGGGATTTATGCTATTAAGCCTGGTGTAATTTTTTTTTTTTTTTGCCTTTGTGTTTAGTTTTTCAAATTCAAACGTTCTGGACAGAAACATTGTAGTGAGAGTCTGTTTTGCAAAGGACATTAGTCTGCTGAGACATTTGGCAGGAATGCAGGATATTTGAATGTGTAGTAACTTGCTTTTTCATTTTATAAACCCTTATGTAAACACATTGTTTGGATCGTTAGGACTCGGTTGTTTAACTTTTCTCTCTGCAGTTTGAAAAACAACAGAAAAAGACTAAAAGCAACAAAACACTACTTATTTTCCTGATGCGTCCCTGTAACACTTTCCAAATGTAAAAGCCTCTTAAGATACCGAAAAGCAGCAATATTATTTATACTGCATTTATGAAAAGACTGATCAAAGCAGCCCAACTGTGCTTGGCTTTATTTAGCATTGATGACTGCATTGATGTCAGGGTGCTTATTATTTTATTGAATTCAAAAGTTGTGSGCTCTGCAAAGCGTAAAGCCGGTTAAGGCTCCAGTGTGTGCTGAATTTATATCGTATTATGAGCCATCCTATCACAACACACGYGTTTTGTGCTCTGATGGCTGTGTTTCTTTGTGCATAGACTCGAAGAGCCTACTTTTTGTAGCGTTTTGGGGGAATTGGGAAGGTTTGACCTTGCYGGCAGCGCTTGGGTTTCCCTCCATGGGGGAGTGCTAATCCCAACCGCGTTCAGCTGAGCAGCCAGTGCTCCCGGTGCACAGGTGGAAAGGAGTTAAAGGACATTCATGTGGCCTGACTCATAGTGCTCAGCTGTTACAGTCAAGCAGTTCTCTTGGCCACTGATAATGCTGTGAAAAGGCCAAGTGAAAACAGCCGCGGAAAGGACCAAACACTCAGCAGATGAGGTGAGGGTGATTTCTGTCGATTCCTGTACAGGCATGGCACCTTACAGCCAAGCGTTTTCATTGCGTATGTACATGGAGGATGGGGCTGGTGCCCCTCTGCCTGGGGTGGGGGGAAAGAGGAGGATGGCGCAAACATGCGTGAACGGATAATTTAAAGGGTTAATATTAAAATGGTGGTATGCCAGAGAACTGCAGCTGGTTAAAGTCTGACTTCAGGGGCTGATCAGATCAGACCCCAAACCAGAAATCTCACAAAAAAACCTTTATATAGGGGTTTATGAGTGCTATTGTCTCTCTTGCTATGTCAATGGTAGGGAAATGGCTTTTGTTTTTGTACTGTAGCAGCATCTGTGAATGGAAACTGGCACTACAGTCTAGTCCTGAATATCGCTGGCGTGGGAGAGCAGCCTTTTGACATGGCATAGTTTAGCATTTTGTTTTTTAGGTTTCGCCTTTTGTAACCGCTGGTCACATTAGTTGTCAAAGAAATGCTGCTTTTGAAGCAGAAACAAGCAATTCTTGTTTGTTATGCAAGTCTGAAGTATTCCCCCCCCCCCCCGTGATTCTCTGGACTGTAGATGTTGGCTGTGATTCCCTTCCCCCAGGATGGTCACGTTTCTCACTTTATGAATCGGGAATCATTTTTATACCTTCGTTTCGTTACTGGAGGGCTGTGTATGTGTGTGTGTGTCATTCTCTCTCTCTTTCTCCCCCCGTCTTTTGCCTAGTCATGGTTTGACCTTACCGCATCCTTGGAAGTAAACATGATGTGTGAGTCTGAAAATAAAAAGTGATTGATTCTTTCCTAGACCCCTTTTATCTCAAAAGAGTTTCAGTACATGAAGGGAAACACAAGTTCTCTCTCTTTCCTYGTTTCCTTCAACACGGAGAACCTGTAACTCTGCCCAGCGGCCCACACCAGAAAGCCTGAGGTCAGGGTCATCACCGTATGTTTGCATGCCAGCAGGCGTCGTGTAATTTGCAGTTTTTAATTTATTGTGCAGACTTTGAAGGAGCATATAATGCTGAGTGCAGGCTGACTGTCTTTTGTGTGCAGGCTGACTGTCTTTCGTGTGCAGGTAAATCTCAATTGACAGGAGCAATGAGAAGATGGTTTGGATGAAGCTTACCTATGCATCAAAGAACATCTGCAACCTAAATGGTAAAAACAGATTTAGTGCATGCACAGCCCTAGCCCTGCTTGTGGACACCAGTGTGTGCGGCAGCATTGGGCACCTCATGCCTGCAGCTGATGCTCATCCGTGCTCCCCAGGGTTGGCCTGTGTGGCTCGTGGTGGCAGGAGAAGGCAGAGCGTGGTGGGCGAGTCTGTAGCCCCGTGATAAAATCTGGAATTGGTCGTATTTGGTGGCTTCTAAAGAGGTTTTCATTTTCTAAACACTTAAAAAGATTAGTCTGAACCAAATGGACGGAAGTTTCCAGTAACCCTGCACACAGTGTGTGGGACCTGGTGTTTTTTTCCATTGCTTATTTGGGAGCAGAGTTGGCAGTCAGGACCCTAGAGAAGCYGGAGATACTGCTGTGGGTTTTATGTTGTATCCGTGTGGCAGGTTGGCATGCTTCATGGTGCCACACTTGAACCTTGCTCCTCCTCCCCACAGGGAGGATTGTGCATTTAATAGTAACCTGGGTGTGGAAAGCTGAATTTCAGGGGTGCTGGTCTTGCAGGATCTCAGCTGCTGCAGGGTGGAGTGGTGGAGCACATCCAAAGGCTGGGCCTGCTCCGGTGTCCATAGTTGGGCGCTCAATTGCTGGTGTCTGGAGGGGCTGTGGTTTTCAAATCTACTGGCTAGRGTCTTGAAAATTTAATTGCTTGGTGATGCTGTGAGGTCATGATTTGGATTAATTTGCTCCAGGCTATTGCACGTTGGMCTCACAAAGCACCATCTTTCACTTGGATGGTCAAGCAGCAGCGAGAGACCTCTAAAACATGGGTGCCAAAGATGTGTTAGCAGATACCGAGCGGTGGGAAACGGAGCGACGGATGAGTGCAGAGACTGTGCCAGTGCCTGGCTTCCACTGAGGCTCCATTGCAGGTTTCACGCCTCATTTGGGGATAAAACATTGAATTTGGCACACGAGCCTGCAGAGGCGGTTGACCCCTCTTTGAGGTGTCGTAAATGATGCAGAGCAAGCATTGAACTACAGTCATCGTTTCCATAGTTAAAGGCCTCCTTTTTGAACACTTTGTGACTAGGTCAGTAAATGCAATAAGGAAATTAGTAAATCTAGTRAATTATTAAATCAGTAAATCTAATAGGGATTAAGGGTCTGCCCTCCCTTCCTTGAGTCTGAGTAATGAAGATTATGTATGAGTTTAAACTGCCAAATTTGAACTTGTATCCAGACTGCTACTTTAGGCCTCGTGTCCTGGCTTCTAGCTTCTGGTCCAGATCCAATACATTAGAATTTATATATGTATATTGGCGAGGCTAAATAGACCTTGAAATATGGTAGATGTTAGTGAGAGATTGGTGTGTTAACTTTATTACATATATGGTTTTAAAGGTCTGAACTAAACTAAAATTTAATAAACTGTAGGAGGTAACAAGCTTTTACRTGCAGCAAACTGCTTTTGTGACTATTTTCAGAGCGAGCTGGGAGTTTGTGCTGAGGGCTAATGGGCAGCACTGCTGTGGCTCCATAGCTGTCTTCCTCTGGGAGGACTGACTGTCAGAATGGTACAGAAGGAAAATAAGAGCAGCGTGTTAGTTATGCTTAAACACAAAGCTGAAATGTCACAAAATATATGAATAAATATGGTGCTAGTGGCAGTTTTCTTTACAGGGAGGATCAGCCATTAGGTAAGTCAGCWGACTGTTGCCTGTTTTGCTGAAAGCAAGTCTCTCTAGGTGGGTAAATTCATCCCCAGCCCCTCCAGGATTTATCTCTCTCTTTTTATTCTGCAGATTTTATAAACAATCCCTCTTGCAACCTGAGGTTTGCCAGTGGCGACTCTTCTAAGGCATTAACTTTGAGCATTGTCTAAAGCTAATTAAATTAATGAGTATTGATCAAATTGTTGGCTTCCTGTTTTGGGTTTGTGTCCTCCTCATTTGAAGAAGGAGCTGCCTCTCTTCCCTGCATCAGCTGACGTGCTGGAGAGAAGTGGAGTTAGAGAAGGAAAGAGGAGCTTCAGCCTCTATTCCCTTGCAAGGAACGTGAAAGTGCTGGTGGGGGGACGAGGGCGCGACGCTGTAGGGAGAAGAGATTGGAGAGGAAGGGCATGACACATCAGGATTTTCAAGGGGCAGGAACATCTGGACAGCTGACAACCTCTTTCTCTGCTGTTTGCCAACACGTTTCTATAGGGTCCGTGCCAGACGCTTCTCCAAAGTTCAGGGCTTTAGTCAGCGTCGCTACAAGGAGCGCTTTGTGCGGACCGTGCTGGCCCCTACCCGCCTCGCCTTCTGGTAGCGCGGGCAGCCGAGCCAGCGATGCTTGGGGGAACGTACAGTGCCGTGCGTGAAAAATACAGTGGCTGCGGTAGGAAAGGCGGTTCTGCTGCATCGCGGGAAACGCGAGGTGGGGAACAGCAGACGTGGAGCAAGGAAACTGGTGCTGATGTGGTCTCCTCGAGGTGGTTGGGCTTTGTGTTTCACTGCCTGCTGGATGCACATCGTAAGTACGTAAGGGGTAGGTGCAAAATCCCGTAGGACCACAATAAGTTTAACCTTAAAGGTTGTTTAGGAGGTTGATTAACCATTTTTGTTGGATTTTTYACCATCCCGTAACTTCCATTAATATCTGTATCATTGTCCTGTATTAAATGCTGGCTGCTGCATCCTCGCTGTCTTAACAGCTGTTCTGTTAAACACCTCTAGACTCACTGACTTTCACCTGGCACCCATACCGATAGGTAACTGAAAGCAGTCGCCCAGCGCTTCTCAGAATTGGGCCTGTCAATATTATATAGTGTTTGCTTCTAGTACGAGTTGCATATGGGTGGGAGCTGTAGCATCGCAGTCATGGTTTATGATTTCATCCCAGTCTGGTGCATAAAACATATGGTACTTGTGTGGCATCCACATGAGTGGATTTTACGCATATTGTGCCGTGTATCTGTACGTGTATGTATTTCTGCGTTTGATCCATGTGAGAGTAAATATCCCAGCCAAAAGAAGAAAGTTTATAGGAGAATAAGCACTGCCATGTTTCAGAGTAAAGGCTTTAGCAATAGGCTGATTTTAAGGTTTTTGCGTGTAACAGCTGACAGTGGCCAAGCGTCCAGATAACGACAAAAATGAGAGGATCGGCAGGTGCGTGTTGTGTGGTTTGGGGGCTTTTCTATTTTTATTTTCAATACTTCAGCCCTAATGCATGGGGGAGGTGGGGCATCATCGTCATGGAAACGGGGCGTGATGCTGAGGAAGGTGAACGGGTGGGGGGCTGTTGCTTCTAGGGGGTGCGCGGTTGCGCTCGGGGACGGTTCGCTCGGCTGGTCCGCTGCGCGGGAAGCGGAGCCRCGAAGGAGCCGCCGTGGCTCCGAGCCACCAGCGCGCTTCGGCGAGGAAATCCGGCTCCCGCGGGACCGGTGGCGTGGGGGGTGGCGGGGCTTGGCCGCTGGAAGCGGAGGATCCATGCGGATGCTGGGCTGCGGTGGCGGGTTTTTGGAAGACTGAAAATCGCGTAGCGGGGCTCCAGCTGCATCTTCTCCCCGGCCAGCGTCGCTGCGGCGCACCTCCGCTCCGTGCCGGCCGGTCCGTGGCGGGGCGGCTGGGAGCACCCGCTTCCCGCGGCGGGTTTCCCTGGCCTTGCGCGCGGGCGGTCCAGCACCCTCCGCGCTGCTGGGGGGCGGGGGGGGGCACGAACATCCTGCTCGCCCCACGTTCTCGTAACTAAACGAAAGGCTTTCGGAAGGAATGCGTAGATGTCCAGATGCTGAATTTCTGCCTTTTTTNTTTTTTTTTTTTTTTTTTGCATAACAGGAGTCACTGCGCTGGTTTTTAATAGAGCCCCTCCGGGTTTATGCGGCCGCAGCTCGGATTAAACTCTGATGCAGCGTGTGAAATCAGAGGCTGCCGTTCGCTCTGCTGCTGCCTTGCTGCCTGCAGACGGCTGCTGGTTAGGATAAGGCTGCTGGCTTTTTCTGTGCASACAGTAGTTACAAAATAATTACGGAACAGGCTTGTTCCTGGTTATACTGACCTTATTTACAAGTTGCTACTTGTTATTTTTAAGCAGACGTCCCAAACCTGCTATCCCATTGGTTGTGTTGCGTTTAATTGAATTCAGTCTTACGTGAAACACGCTGACAAGTCCAATCAGTGCCTTCAGTGAAAGTTTAAAAAGGAGAGGGGAAGGAAATGAGGTCTGTGACATGCGTAAGCTGCTAATTCAGTCGCTGTCATTATTTGTAATGGAGATTTTTAGTTCTCCTCCTCTGCCGGGACATGTGCGAGTTTTGCTGCTGTTAGACTGTCCCCTGAAATTTAGAAACGTGATTTGCAAACGCGTTTGGAGCACGGGCCGGCAGTTCCCTTCTGGGCACAGCTGTGCTGGAAGAGCTCTGAGAGCTGCTCCTGGTGCTGTGGGTGGGGCAGGTTGGGTTGGTAGGTGGTGGTGAAGCCCAAAGCGGGGGGGGAGGAGAGAAATCCAGTTTTGATGTGAGCTGCAGTCATGCAGGAAGTGTGGAACTGAGCCCTCGTATGCATACCTGCTTCTCTGTCCCGTAAGTAAACCTGTAAAACCGCGGCTAGCGGAGATGAGTGGAAGCCAAAAGGAGAGAGGAAACTTCTTTTCCTGTGATGCTGTTGCCTTTGATCTTTAAGTAGCAGAGGCTTATCTGCTAAATAAGCCTGCTCTGTAAGAAGCAGGGATGGGTAAAAACTCTTGGAATTAAAATTTGTGAGCCTTTGCAGTCTCTTTCTCTGGGCTTTGCATATCCTGTGGGGGTTTGTAAACTTTGTGTTGCTTTGAGAGCCTATCTGTATCTAGGAGGGACTGTGTGCCTCTAGCTAATGTGCCCTGCGGATTAAATTAAACAAACCCTCCTCCTGCAAAAGTTGATCTGGAACAGCTGTATGGCTTGTCTGTAGGAGAGCAACTTTTTTTAAAAAAAACTTCTTTTTTTTTCCTTGAGCTTTTGTTTTTGGTTTCACTGTCTTCTGTTCTGTGTCTTCCATCCCCTCTCACTGTCTTTCCAGACTGTTGAATATTCTAATTCTTGATCTGCACATGGGCTAAAAATTATGACTGCTTTGAACTTATAAATGAAGCAAGTGAATTCCCATACCCATTGTAGAAAAGGAAAATACTCAGTCTGAAGTATAATTTGGAGCCTATAGGAAAATGCATCTGAAGAACAGTTTGTGCTAATTCTATAGCTCTGGCACCAAAGCACCAGCTCTGTTATCAAGAGTATTGCGTGTAAGCTCTGTATTTTAATAGTAACTCAGTATGGCTAATTAGTTTGTAAACTCTTTGAAGAAGCTGATGTACTGACTAAATAAGCTGTTATTTTCTCAAAGCAGCTAACGGCGCTCTTAATTTACCGAGCAGATAGTTGCGTGACYGCCTTTGGTTTGCGTACTGGGAGCCAGTATAAGGTCTGAATGTGCCGATTTATCCTGTGTGCTTGCAGCCAAGTTTACTCCAATGCTGCTTGCTAGCAGCGCTGGTAATGTGCTTGAGGGAGGTTTCTGGGTCTCTGGCACAGCGGTGTAGCGTAAATTTGTGCCAGTCTGCTTGATATGTCCAGGGGGAAGATGTCACGTAACGAATGATCTCGCCCATTTGAAATTGGTAGCCCTGTTACCAATCTTTTCAATGTTTGGAGGCAGGTTCAATCCAATAATGAAGAGCAGCTTTGGGTTGCTATCCAGATGACAYGGCTAATCCTGGAGCATGTCTAAAGAGGCCATAGTTATTAGGAGATTTGTGGCTTTGAAAGTTCTGATTCCCTCAGTGCAATCTGTTAACGGCAAGGATTTGTGGTAAGTGAATAATAAATGAAAATCACGAGCAGGCTTACAGGGGATTTCTTGTGACGTGGGGCTGCTCTGTTCCACAACAGAACTGGAAAAAATAACTGGGAGATCCTAACTTCAGGCATCACGGTAATTCGGTAAGACAAAGGATGCAAACACTTATTCCGACAYGTTCGTTAGGGGAAAAGTCACCTTTGTGTTACGTTGAAGGTTGTGTGAGCCAGGGAAGTGTGTTAGTGTGTTACTGAGGGAGACGCTGCATTCGTGCTTCCCATTGCATTGGGAAATTAAGTCTAAAATGTGGTGAGATGTGCTGGGAACTGTCGCCGCGCTGCAGGGGTACGCCTGCTTARCCCTGCCAGTCCTGGCAGGTCGCTGCGCTGTGAATCCCCCTTTTCGGGTCACCTTTATGCTGCAGCATCCGTCGCTGCTATCGTTGCAGCATGCTGGAGGCAGGCAGGTCCCGGGGAGTCCGTAGGCACGGGGAGGTGAAGTCTTGCAGAGCAATGTGGGGTGGAGGATGGGAAGCTGTGATCGCCATTCTTTTTTATTTTAAAAAACCCTGTATGTATTTTCCCTCTACAGAAATATTACATGCTGGGTTACACTTGGCAGCATCTAACAGGTTGMAACATGGGGCAAATCCTGACAAATTTTGGCTGCAGGAGCAGGCTTGGGAGGCTGGTTTGCTGCTAGGAAAAGCCTGTTGGATGAATAGACGTGGAGTGCGGCCCCATCCACWCTCTTGTTTATTAAAATAGTGTGTTCTTTCTGTGCTCCTGCTTTGGGCTGTCCTGGCCGCTTGAGGTAGTTTTTGGTCCTGAAGCCCCTGCTCTGGCTTGTCAGAGGGGTGCTGCTACCTTTTTTGCTGATAAAGCAGTTACAACAGGCTGCAAAATCTGTGTATTAAATACAGAACTTCGCTGGGCAAAAAGACTTGGTYGACAAGTTAAAGTCATCTGCGAGCGGTAATCCATTGGCCTTCTAAAAAGGGCATGTCTCTGTCTTGCTCATGTTGCAAAACCAAGTTAAAGTTAGGAAATGCTTTTTGGTTGCTGCCCTGCGTATTCTTTTCCCTTTTGGCCTCATCCAAACTAACTGTGGTAAAAACAGAGTGAGGATGTAATTACAGGCTGTTTTACAGCGTGAGCATGCAAGGAAAGAGGCAAACTTAATACAGACACACACATGTATCTGGTGTTGCCCAGCTTCTGCCTTTGCAGATTCCTAGCTRCAATTCCTGAATTTATTTTTGCGGTCAGAGAAGAGGGCAAGGAGCTCCTTGTCACCCACCCTGAGGGTATTGTAGCCTTGACTCTGTAGCACGGCAGTGCAGACGGCCCCGGAGCAGCGGGGTTTGGTGGCGCTAGGCTGATCCCCCGGGGGTGGTGAGCCGCCGTGGTGTGGGGCGACCTGCTCTGCCTCTGCCTGTCCTGCCTCCGGGAGCCGGGGCATCCTCTGACATCCGGCTCCTGGCAGCGAGAGCTGGTAGTTGCATTTGCTGATAAACTGCCTCCGTCTGGGAATTTGGAGAATTGCTGAGTAAACTCAAGAGCTGAGCATCGGTGACTGAAACGCTTGCATTCAAAGCAATGTGCTTGCTCCCACACCCAGCTCTGTCCCCGGGGAGCTCCGATGGGTGATGCTTGTGCTTGCGGGGAATTGTAAAATTGAATGAATGTAAGCCCATTTGCCCGTTTCCAAGAAGGCAAGTCCTTTATTCTGACCCAATGTCAGGAGTATCAAAGATGTATTTAAGCAATGGGAGAGGAAGGGTTTGGTGTCGCTGACGGAAGCTGTTGAGCAAGGGAGATGGTGCTTTGTATTGGGTTATTGTGGTTAGAGACCTGTCGCAGCGTGTAAGGGAAGCACGGTTCAGCAGGCCCATGGTCGGAACCGAAAGCAGCTCATCCCATGGATTTACTGTATGCACACGCTATTGTCACGGCCGAGAACAAAGTTGCGATGTTAAATAGCTAAACAAACCAGCTGTCCCTGCAGGCTGCGGTCCTCAAAGGGCAAAAATTGCCTTTACAAGAATGGCTGGAAATTAAATGAAGCATTGATGGCCTCGCTGGGAACAGTGATCGTCTAAAGAGCGGATTAGCTTGATCAAGTAAGGTCAACAGAGAGAGTGATGGATAAGGGTTTCACTGCGGTCTGGCTGAGGGCCTCAGCAAAAGGAGCAGACTTGTGCAGAATCTGCTCCTCTGCCTTTCTTCCTGGTGCCCTCCCCCCCCCCGAACTTGAAATCCATCGTAAAAAACACAAGAACCAATGTGCACAGGTGTGCATTTGTGTATACACATTTAGGCTCTTTTTTTCTTTCTCTTTTTCTTCCCAAGCTCATTGCAGTGTGGTCAGGTCACACCTTTAGCGTTTCCCCTGTTCCCGTGGAGGGTTAGGGTTCCTTTTTGGCCCCTTTTCAGTAGAGAGTTGAGGGTTTCGTCTCAAATACGTGTTTCTGGCTTTGTGAGCTTCGTGGTCAAATCACAGGAGTTGAGGGTACTGAAGGAGWGGGTCCCCTTTGGTGAGGAGGAAGCTGCTCTTGAAATACCTAGCATTTTTGGTATCATGAAGGATCCTGGAGAACAACAAAGACTGGGTGGTCTTTTGAGGGTTAGTAACCTTTGTTGCCAAAACTGGCCCCTTCAAGTAAATTTGTGAAATTTTTCTTTCCCCTCAACTAACTGTGGAGTTATTGGAAGCCTGGCATCTCGCTGTTAATAGGGCGCTTTTCAGGAGCTCAAGCGAGCTTGCAAAAGCATTGGAAATAAGTCTTTTTCTACCCTAGCATTCTGTTTCCTGCTTTAAAACCAACTTGATTAAATTTTCCGGCTCTCCCTTTCGTTATTAGCAGCCATCCAAAACCTTCACTTCTCAGTGCAAAGAGGTACTTTGGGAATTACAGCTGAAGTTGAAACCGAAGGAATGTGGTTTGCCAAAACAGTGTTGCAGAGATCTTTTCATTTAAAATATCATTGCAAAAATTTGCTGCTGGAGTAGAAGCTGTTTCAGTGGGATGTGTTTTCTTTCCTCTCCCTTTTGGGCATTTGTGATAATTTCTATATAKGGAAAAGCACAAAAGGTTTTATCCCAAAGGCGAGGCCTTGCCGTGCAGAAGTAGGAGCGGGGAGGGAGGAGAACATTGCTGTCAGGCTCAGGTRAAGGGCTCCCCACATCATTTCAGCTCCCGGGGATGGGGAAGAGAAGCAGCACGGGAAGGGAGGTGGCTCGCACGCGGTTGTGGGAGGTCCCTGCGGCGGGTGGCCGAGCTCCACCAGCCGGGTGGGAGCTGATGTTAGCTAGGAGGCCCTCGGCCACGTGGCTCTGTGCCCAAATTCACAAGCCGTGCTGCTAACGCAGCTTCGTGGCTCCCGCCTTGGGGCGGGCCGGGAGCCGTGGGGCACCGGCCGCGGGGCTCATCCATCGCACTGGTCTTTGCGACTTTGCGCAAACAGAGGTTGTCGCATTCATTGGTGGAGTTTGCTGCAGCACTCCTAGGGCTGAAAGCCATCACCTTGTGCCACATTTGTGCAAAAAGCCTGGATTATATTGAAGAATATCTCCCATTCTGAACTTCTCATTCAATTTTGAGTAGAAACTATTTTTCTCAGGTTAAATCTACTTCCAGCTGTCACTGCTGCCTAGGATGATTGGGAACCAGAGGCGGAATTAGATAAAAGAATTGCAAGGAGGAATAAGGAAAGATGTGAGCTGGATGGTTAAAAAATGTGGAGAGAAATTATTTTTGAGGGGGTGTGATCCTAAAATAACTGGGACCAAAAGTGATGAGAGCCATGGGAATACAGTGTCAAGGTATGGGCACTTACAACGAAGTGGCAGAAGCGTTACAATTTGCCTATACTTTTCACGTGAGGCGTCTATGGGTCACACTTGAATGGCTTGTGACCTGTTCCTCATTTCTTAATGTAAGGCATGTGTTTTTCAGTTTTATAATTTGATTCCTATTTTGCAAATGTGAACTTGTTCGGGCTTTCCAATGTGGAGCGAGCCTTGCACCTTGGAAGATGCAGTGCAAAAAAGAARTGCTCCCATGCAAGACTGAAGGTTGTCAAACAGATAACACTTAATGAAAAATCCATCTAGAATAAAGTAAAATCTTTATTTTGATGTGCTCTCTCAATTTGAAAGTCAAAGTTCAAATCCCTGAAATGTTACTGAAGAAGCATTGGTTCTCCGAATCAGAAGTAAYGTCTTTAAAAAGTGCCAGGCATCTGAGCTAACGATCCAAAGCTGTGTCTCTGCCATTAACAGCAGCAGTGAAAGCATTTTGAGTGCCACTCTGTAACTTTCTGCAATTGCTGCAAAAGGTAAACATGGCTTTATTTGTATTCCAGTGCGTGTTGTGTGCATGCTCTGCAAACAAGCCTGGCTGCTGGCTGGGCCCTTGTGCTTCTGGTGAAGCAGAAAATCATGCATGGGCCTAATTAGATGCTAGCCCTGGCCTTTGCAAACTTCCCTCAGATCAGTAATTGGAGAATGCTCTCGTACGGATTACGGGCACAGAGTGATTAACCAGCGTCTACATTAGGAACCAGGCGTAGCATAAAAGGGAGCGAGTCTGTAGGGTGAAACCGTTGTGCTGAGACCTGACCTCCGCACTGTGGGTGTTTTGGAGGTTACTTGGGATTAACTCTGATGTGGTCCCCCTGACTGAACGCCCACGGGCATTCGGCTGGAGAGCACGGCATAGCAAGTGGAGCGCATCGAGTGTGCTCCTGGCCCACATCTGCCCRTTGACTTTCATCTGAAAAGCACCTAGTCTGTGCGCTTAGTCACTGCTCTGCTGTGCGTACCAAAGCACGGTAACACGGAAAAGGAGATTTGCTTCAAAATTTGATTTGGACTGAAATGCTGAAGTAGACCAACCCTATCAGAGGCAGCCCTTGGCCATGGGGCAGTGGTAGGGAATGAGGTTAGCAGGCTTCCTACAGACTGAACTTTCTCCTTTCTTCTCAGTTTTTGGCCGCTTTATTCCCTTCTATTCATCCTGCAGCAGAAGGGATACAGAACTGTCCTCTACTGTAGTAGAGTCCAGTAAACCCTAAATTGAAGAGGACAAGGAAACCCAATTTAATACATTTTGGAAAACATATTTGGTAAAAATGGAGAGAGGGGAAGCTTCTTGATTATTGGCAGTGGCGGTGTTGTGTATGGATGTGGGTTTAGGGGGATGACTGCAGTCAGTCGCCCTAGTGTTGCAGGTGCGTTACCAAGTCACATGAAGCAACTGAGCCTGTCTGGACTTGCCCTGTCCTCCCGGGAAGGGTGCATCCGCCTCTGGGCTACCACGGGAAGAAGGTGGTTTGATACCTGCTTTGGTGAAAGCATGGAAGAGGTGTTAAATCTGACCTCTCTCAAAGWCCTCAGGAAAAGAACCAGTAGGGCAGAGTTTGGCCGAAAAAAAGGCTTCTGGTACTCATGTAGCCTGGGGCTTCAAGAGTGTAAGCGTCTTCAAAAGGGCCAGAAGTCATGGTGGTGGAGGAGAATGAATTTAAGCAGCTGCAAGCACGACATGAAACAAGGAATAATTGCAGGTGCTAATGCCTAGTTGTAACTTCATTTTATTTTGCCTTGCTGCAGCAAAGGTAAAAAGCTAATAATTATCATTTTGAAGTGATAACTCATCAATTTAAATTRCTCAGTTTTCTGGTAACTGAAAATTATATTTGTAAACATGGCCATGCATCCAGGTAAAAGTCAGTTTGCAGCAGAGCTATGAGCTAACGAACTGGAGCATTCAGCGTCCTCATAGGTGGACTGAATGAGACCACTTCAGTTTGTACTCTCTGCTGCCGAATACTTAACAAGTAGCACTTGTCTCTTCAGTCCTCCTCCTTCTGTCTGTAGCACCAAACCCCCAAAGCAGTGTGTACTTCTGTCTCTAGGACTTCTAGATGAAGTCCTGGGAGTTACCTGTTTTGTAGGATCAGGTCCTTTGCAGAGCTTGAGTACAAAGTCCCTGCAGTATAAATGCAATGTCATTCCTGTATTCAGCCAAGACAGCCAATAAATCACTAAATCCCAAGGGACTGCATCTTATTCCCAAGGGACAGATGACTGCAGCTGCATAATCTGTTACCTTTACGTTCAGGGTGCCTGTCAGAGCTCTGGGTGTTTCCTAGGCATGGAGGAGCTGCTCTCTGGCTCCTAGACTCATCCTCTTCAGAGGTTTGTTCTGGGAGGACAGTGGGGAAAAGGCTCGGGGTGCTTGTCTGCACCTTTGTCCATCCTGCTCGGTGTTTTGGGGTTTCCTGCTGGTCCTTTCTCGTCGTGCTCTGGATGTGCTTCTGGGGAGAGGCTCTAAAAGCACAGGGCAGAAATGTGTTTTTTGCATGGTGCCAGCATAACTGCAGTGCTAATCTCTCTTCTTTCTGCACCTGAGATGGGGGTGTAATTGAGCTGGTCCTCATCACTTCTGTGAGGATGCCTATCCCTTTAGTGTTAGAAACCGAAGGTGTTAATGTCACGCAGCCAAAGCAAGCCAGTACTTCTGCCTGGAACATGCGTGCAACTCCCTTCCCTCAGGCCGTCGCTGTGCGTAAGTGAGCGCTGCTGATGGACGCGGAAGCACGGCCCCTTGCCCAGCTCGCCGTGCCCGTGCAAGCGTGAGTGCGCCCGCYGCGAGCCGGATCGCAGGGCTGGGCTGGGTTGGGTTAAAACTCCCTGTCTTGGGGTTGGAGTTTTTGAAAGTTTGCTTTTGGCTGGGTTCGTTTAAAGCTGGAGCAGTTCCCTCGTGAGGTTTGTTTGCTCTGTTGCCCACGCATTTGCACCAGCACCAGAGCAGCACATGAGGTGGGAGGAAGGCTGCGATCTCGTTCGGGGTTGACTGATCCCAGATATAAGGTGTTTGTGAAACTGTGGGGTGTAAAGTCCAAGGGCTTCGCCACCATAGGCCTTGCAGCAGCTCTGTGGGATGAGGMATGTTGTTGGCCCTGTTTCTTTTACTGGAAGGCTTGCCTGGAGCGCTCCAGGTGGTCTGTAGCCCAGCGAGGGAAGAGGAATTCAGTTCTCCCAAATTCCAGGCCACGTTGTTGCATCGAGACCGGGTAGCAGAGGGTGTCTCACCCACCTTCAGTCGTGGTACCGCRTTGCAGGGCCTCACTGAACATTACGTTCCCACGAAACGGCAAGGAGGCAGCAGGCCTGCAGAAACGCAGCAGCGCTCCTTTGCGCGCTTTTCGCCCTTTTTGAGAGCTTGAGGTGATCCTGTGCAAAGATGTCCTGCCTGGTGCCTCGTTCCAGTGGCCAGAGGTGCGTTTCCCTCTTCTTTGCAAGCTTCAGCACTTGAAGCATTTGTTCCTCTTAATACTAAATTCTTGCTGGTTTAGTTGCTCTGTTGAATGAGTGAAGATCAGACCTTGCCCCGTTGKCTCCCTCCTGATGGCGGGTCGCTGCGCTGTTGTGCTGTGTTGTACCCACTGACACCGGCCAGCCTGCGAGCAGCTTGAACGTCACCGCGGTGAGCATGAGCAGTATCATGCTGCTAGCAGTCCTAATCTAGGAAAGGACTGGGTCTAGCCAGCACTGAACGTGGGCAGGGCATTCTTAGATTAGCTTATAACAGAAATATACCTTGAAATCTCACATCTCACTTCTAAACTTACTTTTCTTCAAAACTTTGGTGGGTCTAGTGGCGTTTCTCCCTATAAATTTGATAGTGGAAAATATACCACAGACAAAAAAAGGAAAAAAAAAAAAGCAGTTTTGTTTCTCTTGAAATCCAACACTTTGGCTAGCCTGGAAAAAGCCAGCATTGCTTGGAGAGCCGCAGCCAATGTGAGACCGCGGGAAGCGCTGCTCGTTCTTGGCCACGAGTTGGCGGCTCTGAATTGTTTGCCCTCAGAAGGGAAGTGGGAGCCCTGTTACATACCCCAGGCTGTCTGAATCAACTCCGGGGGTGTTTTTAACGTCTCACTCCATGACTGACTTTTTCCCATGCTGTTTCTCTGCTTTCCCCTGCTTATCAGCACAGGAGGAGAAGATTGCGTCCCTTGTTGCGTGTGTCATCGCGCACAGAGCCCAGGACAGGAAAGGGCTTGTTGGTGGCGAGACGCTGCACTGAAAACTCCCTGGCTCGTTCCTGGTGTGCCACAGCTACGTGCCCACAGGAATATGTTTAAGCGGCACCTGATTTACCAGCACAGTTGGTTTCTCTTCAGATAAACTGTCGCTGGAGAGCAGGGTGCCCTGTGGAGGCAGAGGAGGTGTGACAGTGGAGACAGGGTGGCAGTGGGTGTCCCAGGGGAGATGCCACCCCAAGGAGGTGTGCCCAGCCCAGCCCTGTGGAGGACCTGCTTGCAAGGTGGCCAAGGGAAGGTTTGACTGGGTCTTTGGAGCTTGCTGATCCCCCTCTTCGACTACATGCGTTAAAGGTGTCTTGAATCCTGCCCGAAGACGCAGAAATTGCTGTCGTAGAGGATAACAAGCCTGAAAAGGATCCCGGTGCTGTTTGCCAGCTGTGCGCTCGACGGGCTGGGTGCTTTCACGGTGGCAGCGGTGAGGTGAGGGTTTGACGGGGAGGCGTGTGCTCTTAGATCCCTCGCTGCCCGTTCGTCGTTGGAGTTACGCGCCCTGCATTGCCTGAAAACCAGGTTCGATCATGTGCCTGTTCGTTAATTTTAGCTTTTAAAATCCCCCTTGGGTCCGTAGATTTAGTTCTGTTAGGATCCGCTCTGCACTGGCTCTGTCCAGCGTGAAAAAGATAGAGTTTCAAGAAGTTTTACCATGTTGTAGTCTTTCAAAGAGCATAAAAATTAGCAGCCTCTCTGTCCTGCTAAGGATACTACAGGTCCCCAGGTATCCTAGGTAGAGCCTCTAAAAGCGATTGTCTTGGCTGAAATTTCTTTTTTCTTTTTGCTCTGGTGAACTATGTTATATGGCAGTTGGCTGGATATCAGGGCTATTCTGTGTATATAATTTCCAAAGCATTTTCTGATCTTTGGGGATGAAAGGTTCTGTAGAGATGCAAAAGAATGCCATTATTATAAAATAAACATACTTCTTCAATATTTCTGATACTAAAGTAAATCCAGATGTTTTCTTATGGATGTTGGGCCTGCTTTGGGTTTTCCTTCACTCTGTGTGACCATCTGTATTTGTTCAAGTTTCACTGCGTAAACTTTGAGATGTGATGTGACACAATTTGTTGCAGCATGTTCTTGTCAAGTCTGGGAACTTTTATATTTACACACACATGCACGCGTGCACACACATGCATATATATAGATATATATTTTAGATATATATCTATATATATRTAATGAAAAGAAAAACAACATATTTACCCTAAAATACCATTTCTGAGTCTGACACTTCACRTACATGCCGAGGACCTTGGAATAAACTCAGCAAGTTTATCCATTCATATAATTGCTGCAATCATCTCAGTGATGTCAGGGAGAAATGGGATTTGACGGTGGAGTTTGAAATAGTCTCAGAAGGAAGCAGATGTGTGCTTCGCTTCGTAATTCTGAGAGAAAGGGAATATTAAATGCCCTTTAATACCAGCCACTGGTTGCACTTACTAACATGTGGTTGAACTTTGCAAAAGGTAACCGTGCAGCACTCTTTTAACTGTGAAACAATTTTGCCTTCATTCTAAAAATTACTAAAATTTGCATGGTTTCTCTCCTACAGAGAAGAACAAGTCTGCCCCACTATTTAAGGCTGGATTTCATATAGGCTGATACTTTACTATAGCTGATGCTAGAGAGAGATCAAAGCAGTAAAAACAACCAGGTGGTCATTGTGGCTGAGCATGGAAATGGGAAATGTTTCAAAGTCAATGTTTCAGTGATGTTTTGGAGTTTGCCTGGGGAGCTGCCACYGAGATACCGAGGCCTAATGTTTGTCTTCCCTTCCAGGGGCATGTTGGTGTCCATCACCCTGGTGCCTTGGTTGTTGGTTGCGATCTTTCCTATCTGAATTTGGCTCGAGTTTCTCTGTGYTTCAGCTTTTACGGTGCTTTTTCAGAATTCCAGCTGTATCCAGTCTGGCCYGTGACTGCCAGAAATAGGTTTCTCTGCCCCTGCTGTTGTTGTAGAGGATGCGGTGAGTCTTTGCTGCTGCATCCTGCTGTGTTGTAGCACTGCTTTCCTGGGCATCACTTACTGCACGGGGCTTTGAGATCTTCAGCTAGGGAAGCTCTGTGGGAACACGAAGCATGGTAGCACTAGTCRTAGTTACTCATGTAGGACGGGGAAATGTCCTACTAGTAAGAGGCGTTACGGAAAGGAGTTGTAAGGCTGTCATAAATCCTGTGTAAGGAGAGGGACGCAAGACAACCTTTTCCTAATATGAAGTCCTCCYGGGTGTTTGCAGCCAGCTTCTGTGATTCTACAGGGAAACCAGTTTGCCCAGCTGTGCGGAGGGGGGGTGACACTACCCTCCAAACCTGCAAATACATAAGATGTGGGCAGGTATTTTGCTGGTAAAGTGTTGTGTTTTGGTAACTAATCTTAATAGATGCATTATGGGTTGGTAAAATCTTTTGCAATCTTAAAATCAAAGATAATAGGATTTGTTATGTGCAGTCCTTCACTGGTATTAGGAGTAGTTTCCCAGGCTTTTTAGTTTATAAGATCTAGGGCTTTCCCTGAATCTTACCCCATGCCCTACCAACTGAAGAGGGGAAGAGGAGGTTAAAAAGCAGTTGTGACTTACAGTCTCAGTTTTCAATAAAGTGGATCAGTTGAAGCTGCATTAGGGATACTTTTGCACCATGCAGCTTCTCTTTCCCAGCTGAAGGCAATGTTCAAAGTAACTAATGGTTTCCAGGTAGAAGTCAGTTCTCCAAGTCTGTATCAGCTCTGATCTCAGCCTGCCTGAAATCCATATGATGTACTGATCTCTAATGTCTCTGAAGTGTTCTGCAGGGGCCAAATCCAGGAAAAAGCTTGTCTGCCTTGCACACGTTAAAAACTGAGAAGTGGAATTTTTGGTCCTATCTAGCTTTYGCACAGTTTTCTGCAGTCTAGAGGCTGTACAAATATGCTTTATTGAATCCAGCTCTCTCTTGCCTTCTGGCATAAAGATGCTCCTGGATTGATAGAAAGTAATGAAAAATCTGCTGATTCTCACTYATCTAATACAACCTTTCCTGTCTTTTGTCTTGTACTTAGAGCCTGCTGGGTTTTCTTAAGGTTTTTTGGCTTCTTCCTTAAATAAGAAAAGAAATTGCCAGCTAAGTAGGCATCATGTTCTTAGCACAACTTACAAGTGGCTTGGATTCCTTGGTTAACAGCCCTGCCTAGGGAAGGGAGGGAGCAAGTGACCACAAATGCTTGATGTATTAGTTCCCTGTCTTGTAATGCGAGTTTGGTGTTACACCAATGTTGGTCTTCCAACATGAGATGCCTGGTCCTTGGCTCAAAACAAACTCTGAGATGATGATGTCACTTATTGCATCACTGATACCCATCCTTGCAGCAGCTGGATCTACCCTGTTCTGAAGTATCTGGCATCAGTTGGGGTACCTGATCATTTACTGCCAAAGATAGCTGCTCACTGACCCAGAGAATGATTTTCTTCATGGAAAATTATTGTGTGCTTTGAACTGCCTAGAAGTACTCAGGAAGACATAAAAACATGAGTTACTAGAGGCTGCACGCCTGGAACTTGTAGGCCATCTCAACATATGGAGTAAATCAGCATGGCTCCACTGACTTCAGTACAGCTGCAACTACTAATGCTGGCTGTGAACCCTGCTCCAGACTTCAGGCTTGATACTCTATGGCCAGTGGATAGAAAAAAGAGCTTCTGTCTTCCTTTTTAATAAATTCACATTTTAAAATAATAAATAATAATAAATTTACAAAATATATGTGCTATAAAGGGAATTAAAGTAGTAAATTATTTTTTCCTAAGGCTGCTTTATTTGGGACATCCAGTAACTTACTTCTCTCTCATTCAACATAGTTCCTAAATCAAATATTTGATGAATGCCTGCACTTGATTACTGGCATTCAAAAATACATCAGGGATTAGTTCAGAGATCGAGATCTGTGTTTAAGGAAAAAAAAATCCCTGCATACATGTACCTGCACAAAAACAAGTCAGGCAAAACTGACTGCGCAAAAACAGGGTGGGCAGCACCTAGGTGAACCCCAGGACTGTTGGAAGAGGAACTGCTTTTCTGTTCTGTGCGCCAGGAGAAGCAATGCTATCAGGCTTGTGTGTGATGGATCAGAGTGCAGTGATATTGCTGCAAGCAAAAGTCATGAATTTTAATCAACTTTACTGGCTGCCTTGAAATCTGAGTTGAAAGATAAATGTGAAAAACAGGCATCTCATATTGTTTCTGGAACAAAACTGCCCCTTTTCTGTTGATTAGAAGATTTTTTTTTCTTTTAACTTGAAAATCAAAAATACTTCCATTTTAGTTCTGGATTTTTTTTTAAGCTAGCCCTTGAGGTCCTGTCTTCCCTTGGTGCCTTGCTGAGTGACGTGTCACCTTGTGGCCACCCAGATAGCTGGCTCTGGCTGCAGACACTTTCCAACCAACAGGGCTGTCTGATTTTAGATGGTTTGTGGTTTTATTTAAAGTTTCTTAATGATTTTTTTTAAAGGGGAGGGTGGGGGGGGGAGGTTTGCCTAGTGAAAACTGCAGAATGGATTGTCCAGGAGGTTGAAATCCATATATTCACTGGGGAGATTTGGCGCAGCAAATGTTTGTCCTTCAAGTCTGTTGCTCCAGGGCTGTTTTGAAGGCTATATAGTTATATTCATCTAGGCATTGGTTTTCCTAATCAGATGTAAGATGATTATAATGTTTTCTGGTGGGGACATCTAAGCTTTGGGAAGAACTAGGCTGAAACTACCAGCTAACATCCATGGACAAAAACACACCCATTGTGGGTTATTTTGAGTCACTCCCAGACTGGTCCGGATTACTCTCAGTAATTGAGAGTGTTTTTTTCACTCCTCTATAAAGAGGTTTGCTTCAGGGTTATCATAGCTGCTTTTCCTGTTTTGCCATAAGTCACCTCTATGCAGGAATAATTTTCCAGGGTTGYATTTAAAGCTAACAAACTTTTAAGAAAGGAGAGGGGAAAATTAGCCCAGAAATTCTGGGTAGAAAAAAACCAAAAAGTGGAAGACCCCTGAGTTTCTCCTTTCAGTCCAAACTGCTCTATTATTTTCTCTTAGGATCCCTTATGATTTAGCTCCACACCTATTTTCCCATCTCTGATAGCTGTAGGTTCACCAACTGCTCCATATTAATAAAACGTTCATTGCAGCTGCAGCAGACGCTCACTTGATGCTCTTGGAAATATTTGCTGCTTTCACTAGTGAGAAAGGCAGTGTATTTTGAGGACCTAAATCAGTGTGAAAGGGCACATACAAACCTGCTAAGTACAAATTCCAGCTTGTTTGTACTCTCAGTTGGCTACACCCTTGGCTCAGAATCCAGGTATTTCAAGAATTCTAGTTGAGGTATATGCTTTCCCAAAAGAGACATGAAGTTAGATTCCCCTTTTGCATCGATGGGTGCAGTTTCTTTAAGGTCACCGAGTATTTGCTTGCAWCAGAAATGTCAATTCCTTCAAGGCGTATTCAAAGCCTGTGGGAGGGGAGGCGATGTTTTGCTGCAGTGCTGGAAACCTCGCGGTTTACTCCTTCCACAGCTGAGATGACCTMGCTCTTGCTTTCTTTGGAGTATGCTTACTCTAAAGGAAACCCACCTTATTTCCATGCCCGTTTATGGGAGCTGGTACGCCTTAGTTTGCGGTGCCGTGCTTTGCTCTGCCTCCAATGAGGCCGTTGGAGCTACGCCTGCCTACCCCAGCGGTTGATTTTTTTTCCCTGAGGCCTTCAAAGCATCTATGTATGCTGAAGCAGAAGATTGGTTTTGCTAAGAAGGCTCATTTCAGATGCAAATACTCTATGGGCTGCTGCACAAATGAAACCTGCCTGATTTTTTTTCTTTTCTTCTTTTTTTTTTCAAATCTTTATTTATTTGTTTTATTCTCCACTGGAAACCCGCTCTGCTTTGCTTCACCCATGTTTTCGTGCTGCTGTGACACATGTCTTGAGGTCAGAATGGTGGAAACCAGTTGGGTGGTATGTACCAGTGTCACATAACGCCTGTGCGAGGTCAGCCAGAGCGAACGTGCCGGCGTCGAGGGCTGCTCGCCCAGCAGCGTCGGCGGTCGCTCGGAGCTCCTCCGCGCGACTTGGAATATTTAATACGGAAGGAGAGGAGCGTTTGCGGACGCGTCCGGGTGTCCCGCCATGTCCCGGTAGTGGGGTAGTTGGGGCTGCTCGGAGGGCGCTGTGGACGCAGGGCGGGCGTCGTGGTCCTAACCCGCGCTTGTCCCTTCCCCTGCAGCTACTTGGCTGAGCAGTGCTGGAATGGCGGCTTCGTCCACCTGATCATGCTGCGCCGCATCAAGCGCAAGGCCCCGCCGCCTCCCTCCAACGGCAACACCGGCGACGGCTGCGAGCCCGGGGCGAAGCCGGGCCCCGAGCCGAGCGACAGAGCCGCCCGAAATGGGAAAAGGACGAGGAAGTTCGGCGTCATCACCAGGACGCCGGGCGGCAAGGAGAAGCCCGGCTCGGAGCCGGGCAACGGGCACTGCACGCCCATGGAGGTGGAGGCCCCTCAGCCGGCGTCGGCCGCGGCGGAGAGCGGCGCGGAGGAGCCGTTGGGCGGCGTCGGGGGACAGCAGCGGTCCCGGCTCTCGGACGGCGACCAGCCCGCCCAGGTACGTTTCCTCCGGGCGTCGTAAGGAATCCAGCGGGCACGCTGGTGGATTAAGGGCTTGTCTGGAGCAGCTTCCCYGGGCTCAGGCCCCGGCCTCGAGTAATAACGGCGAGGGGCCTCCRTCGTGGTAGGTCTGTGACGAGGGGAGAAGGTTACTTAGTCATCAGACCTGTYGCTTTTGGCTCCCGGATTTTGTTTGCAGGAGACAACTGGTGGCGTTACGACGCCGTGGCAGGAGGCGCCGGCRGAAGGCGGTCACCTCGCGGCTAGCGTTGCCTGAGCGCGACGGGCCGTTACGGCTTCCGTTAAAAACGGAAATCAGAAGCCCCTTTTTGAAGGGAAAGGGAGTCAGCGCAAGACCACAGTCCGTTTATTAGCTTGCGTTACAAATCTTGTTCGGAAAACGTTTAGAAACGCCCCGGAAGTTGCTGTGAATTTTGCTCTGCCTTGCCGAGATGCACGATTTGTTAATGTCGGGGACRGTGGTGGGACGAGGGCCTCTTATTGCTTCTCTCCTCGACCTGGTGGAGATCCTGGGGTTTGTTGCCTGGCTGGAATTTCATTATTGCTGCATGCACATGCA
>NW_028185372.1:480944-487149 GCF_003343005.1 Rhea americana | reverse complement strand
AAAAAAAAAAAAAAAAAAAAAAACAAGTCTTAATCAGATTTCAGTATGCGTCTATCACCAGCAGAGCTGTTTGCCAATCTTCCCGAAGACGCTGATAGTATAAACAGATGAAGGCTGCTGTGCTAGGCTGGGGACTTGCTGCAACAGCTGGTTTTGTTTTTAAGGCTACAGAGCTGATAACRCAGCGATTCGAGTGTATGTCGTACTGCTAAATTGTGTCGAGCAAAGGTGCGGTATTAATGTGTCCCGAATCGGCGATCCCCGACGCTAGTGCATTGCGGTGGTGGTTGTTTCAAACTTAAAATACAGTAGAGAGACTGAAAGCAATAATAATAATAATAAAGAAAAAACATGATCCTAAAGAAACATAACTGAGAAAACCTGCTCTTCCCATCGGTGAGCCAAGTTTGATTTCGTGGTGCAACAGGGAGGGAGGGATGCTTGTGTACAGGTTTGGAAATTTACAGTCTGTAAAAACTTTTCTGAAAGAGAATGTTAAGTTAAAAAAGATCCAGACTTTCAGCATTTTGAATGCTCCAGCCACTTTAAAAACTTAAATCCGTTTTGAAGACATCTAATTACAGATATATCATAACTGAAGATAATGAGTTTTTCTGAAACAAAACTTTTGATCTAGAGCTTTTGACGCTATTGTTGTTTTGATGTTTTGAGCCATCTCAGTCTGAGAAGTAAATCATTAAATTCAGAAAAAATATTTGAATGGGAGCAATACATACATGTTTTTAATGCAAAGCACATATAAGGTAGCTTTGTAAAACGTGAAAGCTTAAAGTCACTGGAAATTTAAGAGCTATCATCTGTTTATGTCTGGTGCGTGAGAGATGACCAGAGAGGCAGTCATTTAGCAAAATTGCTTCTCTTCCCCCCCACCCCGCCAATATTTTGCTTAGAGGTATGACCTCTGTATGAGTCAGTATTAATTGCATTTTCCTGCATCAGAATGTGGAGAAATTTGAATAGCTAGAGCCTGAATAGCATGTCTTGATCATCCTTTTCTTTATAAAAACAAGGGGGCCTTATAGAAGCCTCTGCCTTTAACGTCTGTGTGGGAATGCTGTCAAAGGAATCAATGGCTTAATTCTGTTTCTTCGTAGACAGTGAATAAAACTTATAGAATTATATGAATCCTATTTAGAGAAGAGGGAAAGCAAGGAATAAGGAAACTTGGGAGCCTCAAATCTCCCTTAAAGCTGTTTTCAAAGCGTGACCCAGCACTTAGGCATTTGAGATTCAGTTGTGGTAGGAGCCTTTTGAAAATAGTTTCCACAACTTAGTGTCAGAAGTTGCAACCTGCTTCCAAGCTTCGAAGAGCGATCCAAGCCTTTCAGAGCGGTGGGGTGAATCATCTCCTCCTGAACGAGGATGAGGTGCATTGGCAGGGCATTGCATCTGTGGGGAAAACCGGCCCATCCCTGCTGCCCGCGCGGCGCTTGCCATCTCCGTGAGTTGGCTAATTGAATATCCAGCGCTGTCCATCTTGCGCCTTTGGAGACCGCTGTATTCACTTTGCAACAGTTCCGGCCAGTTGCAGTGAGCCCGAGGGTGGCTGTCAATGGCAGGAAAGGCTTGGAGAAGTGGCTCCGTGACCTGTGCAGCTGCGTGAGGACCTCTTGCGCTAAGGCCCCTCGTACTCCCTTTAGCTCCTTCTTACTCCTTGCCCCGGGAAGCAGGTCGAAGAGTTACAGAAATTGAAATACTGAAGCCAGAAAAGCTCTTTTCTCCCTTTTGAGTGTTTGTTTGAAGTTGTAGCAACCAAAAGTTAGGGCAGGAGAGTTTAGTTTGAGTCTACGTGTCTTCAGCTGCTCCATAACCGAACCCAGCAGGCAGCTTCCAGCTGATGCCTTGGAGAAGTTGCAGTGGGAGTGCTTTTGAGGCAGCTGTGTGCCGGGGTGTTGTTTGCTCTCAGCGTACCTCCTCTGCCACRAGCCTGGTGTTTTCCTTCTGCTTTATTCCTGTGCACTGCTAATAACAGCAGTGCTGAATCATAAAATGAGAGCCGAGACCAGTACTGTTTGTCAGATGAACCCACTAGGAGGTTCCTGCGTTACTTGTTTACGTGCRGGTGTCAGTGCCCTTCAGGCTTGCTTTCATCTCTTCGATCTCCATTGGTCTCTCCTGTGCACTTGGTGTTCTTGGTGACGCGTATAAACAAATCTGCTAGGTTCTTCTCTTGTACATAACCTCAATAAATATTGTACCCATCAATTAGCAGTCTATATTTAATGTTTACAGTTGGTTAAGTTATGGTGCAATATTTTCGGGATGAACTTAAATGCCCCTTAAAATGTACGGCTTCTAAACAAGTTCCTTGCATCTGCGTGGCAGGAAGGTCCCGGAGGCCTGGAAGCCAGGTATGACCTTGGGAGGGACCCAGGCTGATCTCGGTAGGAGGCACGTGCAGTGATTTGAAAACAGGCAGTCTCTGAGCTGGAGTAATGACCCATCACATCCTGGGAAGATTTGGGAGCTTAAATACAGCAATCAAAGTTTACTTCTTTTATTCAGCAGCTTGAAACAGGGTAGTGCTTTGTAGGCTGGTAATTGTAAAGGCAAGGATATAAGATGGGTATGCGGAGGGGCCACCGGAGTTAGCTGGGAAATGATAGAAGGAAAGAAACCCTGGGCGAGCTAGTTACATACTGATTTGTGGTTTCACCCGGCTTAGTGTTAAGACAGAATTCATCACTTTTGTTCTCAGTTTCTTTATCAGAGTGTTTTTGGAAGAGCTTTGGACTAGTCTCCTGGTTCTTCAGTCCTTGAGGAGTGTTGAGATACAATCTAATACAGCTGGCACAAGTGATGTATCAGAATTATGAGTTTTGTGAGTGCTGTTTGTAACAGTAGCTTGAGCTGGTTCAGTCCTCACTGACATGATGAGAGAGGCTTTCGTTGCTCACACCAGAAGCTGGGCTGGAGGTGAAGTGTATCAAAGCGCAGAACATGCAGGACCAGCCACCTTCTCTTCTTCCTGCCCTGGCAGGAGGCTCTGGAAAGTCCCTAAAGCACCAAGGATAAAAAAGAAAAGCAAACGAACTTCCAGGTATTCCCCCCTGAATGCTCTCCCTTCACTGTAGCTTCTGGATTAATTGAAATTAATTGAAATCCAGATCCAAGCTCAGCAGTCACCAGTGGAAGCTACCTAAATGAGACTGAGCTTTAATAACGAAGGTAGGTGGCAGAGCCTGGGGATTTGTGCATTTCTCCACTGGGTTATTTTATAGGATATAGGAGAGGTCCAGGGTGCGTGCCCAGCATCTCCTGGGTTGGTTGTGAGGCCTGAGCGTGTGCTTGTGGTGGGAAGTGTTTCCAGAATGGAAACAAGTCAGCATTAGGTAGCGCCATGAAGTATATTTTCTGCGAAGTCAGCTTACCATCTATTAAAAAAGGAGGGGAGGCGGGGAAGGCGAGAGGATATTACTGCCCAGCCTCGCGGAGGTTTGGGAGAGGTCTGGTTTATAAYGTAATGGTGCTTTGGATCCGTGGATGAGAAGTGCTCGGTATCGTTAACCCAAAATATTTTGCAGTGAGTTACAGCTGCCGGAACGGCGTGCTTAGCCAGCTCTGCTCCCTTGTGGGTCAGCTGGGCCTGTCTTGCATAGGCCACAACTCCCTTAAGACTTGTAACTGTATACACAGGTGCATGTGGATGCGTATGGATGTCTATGTCTGTGTCTGTAAAAGCYCAGTCAGGTCTTTGCAAATGGGCCCTTGCTTTTGTATCCTTTTAATTGAAATGTGCTTGATTGCAGTTTATCAAAACCCATGTTCTGTCCCATTACTGCTYTTTTATTAAGAGCTGGCTTGTCTCAGTGAGGGCTGAATGCTTTTGAATTATATTTTACTTTGTATTGAGGATGAGGTGACAGCCCTTCTGCAGCCATATTTACCAATTAGCACTGGTAAATGCCAGACTTACCTTGCATTTTTGTTACTGGAAAATGTACCTTATCTTGCTGAGCAGAAGAGCAGGGCTAGTGACACATTATAGGAATCAAAAATTGAGGTTCAAAATAATGCACTTACTTAAAAGATTTTACTTTTTTAAGCAGTATTAGAAAATCTTTTCCTATCAGTTTATTTTACCAAAATGAAAACCCTGCTCTGAGCAACATACTTACAAGTGTAAATATTCACAGCTCCATTGAAGCTAGTGAGGCTAAAATGATTTACATCAGCTGTTTTGGCAACCTAAGCGATAGTGATTATTGCATCAGGGCTATTATGAGGCTTTTGTACGATGCATGTTTTAGATATGAATAGCTCTGGTTTTGGTTTTTAATTGTAGACACCTTGAGATGCATAAAGGCCTTCTTCAGAGTCTGTTTGTGTTCTTTGGTCTTTTTAATCTTGTGTATTTGCTTCCAGCCCTCATTAACATGAATCCTGGGGCTGCCTACCGTCTCGAAGCTTCAGTGTGCTCCGTGATAAGGATGTGTTCCCTCTGTCGCGCCTGGGCCGGGTTGTCAGCTCTCTTTGGAGCAAGGGCTCTCTTAACTCCATCGTACAGCACTGAGAAAACTTGGCCTTGATTTTGCTTGGAGTTCTAGGCAGYGCTTTTATGTAACTGGTACTGATATTGCAAATACTCTTTTACTGCCAGTGATGTGATGTTCCACCTTGCCCTAAAACAGCAGTAGTCACAACTTTCTGGGATAAGTATCGCTTGCTGCCAAATTTCTTCAGATGAATTAAGATTTTACTTTTGTTTGCAGTGATTTAAGCAATAGCTACAGCTGTGGTAATTATAGATTTTAATTTCAAATAGTAATCTGTCCTTTTATTTTGTTTCTAAATGGAATTTTCTAGAGAGGCAGGGGAGCGTTGTGGGGAAAGATAACCTGGTAATGGATAAGTTATAATGAATTAGTTTTAATGCATCGTGTGGAAACTAAGTTCTCACTGTYGGAAATGAGCTACCTGCAAAGGCAGAACAGATATGTACCGTGTTATGTTACAGCAGCGCCTAAGCGATCTCAGCTGAGATCAAAGCTCTGTTACGATAAAACATAAGTACAAATGCATTTCCCACCTGCYGAAAAGTGTTTTTTCATTTTGCGTACAGTATTAATGATACAGAAAATCCACAACTGGAATGCAGAAGGATGGCTTCAGCTGAATATAAATTCACACCATTTATGTTTTAATCATTAAGTGCAAGTGTTTGAAAACAAGTGGACATGCCTTAAAATAGAACATGCTGTTTGTTTAGTTCTGTAAAGCTTTAGGTGTAAATCATGATTATAAAGCTATATGCCCTTAATTTTTGATTCGGTGGGCTGAAATCACTGAACAGACCTGAGGCATCCTTTGGCACAAGCGGGTGTAATATCCGCCCCCATGAAAGACTTGGCTTTAGCTAACATCAGTACCACAGTGGCTTGCTCCAGGATAGACTTTAATATGCTGCAGTCATTGAGGGTTTATTATTATTATTTCTATTATTGAGAAACTTCAAACCGACCGACCAAACATTCTCAATAACTTAGCAACAGAATGAGACCARGCAAGACATCTGTGAGCACGCAAACATATTTGAACTTTTAAAAGCCTGAACTTTCCAGGGGGAGTTGCTGTGCTTAAAACCCCCTGGATCAGGGACAGTGAGAAATCCGTTGGCCGCTCTTGAAATAAAGCTTCAGTCGAAGGCAGGAGGTGGAGGGAGGGCGAGGAAGGGCCCATGGAGGCACCATCCAGATGGTGATGGCTCAGGATGACAAATGACTCCAGCAGATTTTTATAAGGGGTGATTATGTAGTTCAGGTGCTTGCAATGGCTGATAAAATGTTTAAAGCCCTTGCCAAAAAAATGATGTCAAGGATCAGCCTGTCCCTGGAGAGGGATCSCTGGAGGTCATTTGGTGTTAAGTAACAGGGTTTTCATTCCCTCCTCCGTGATGCCTGTTTTGTGTATTTTAACTGTGTGTGTTTTGGGGGTGGTGGTGGGGGAAATGTTGCTTTTAGCTGTTCCCCAGTGTTCATCTCCTGGGGCACTTCTCTCTGTTTCAGAAAAGGACACCAAGTGCCTGGGAATTGTTATAACGTGGCACTCTGTTTAGGTGGTCAGTGCTGGACACTTGAATGGAGTCGCAGTTGTGCCTGTGCTGTTGGCTCCTGCCTATTTCTTGGGCATAGAAAAGTGGCATGGTCAACCCTGGGCAATTCTTATTAATGGTTGGTCGTTTGTT
>NW_028185372.1:458874-480913 GCF_003343005.1 Rhea americana | reverse complement strand
CTCTCTCTCTCTCTCTCTCTCTTTTTTTTTTTTTTTTTTAACTCTTTCAAGTGCTGGAGAAGATACTAAGAGGCATGGAATGGCTTTGCATCGTATGGACATAGAAACCAAAAAGCCTGCAGTGCCTCACTGCGGAGAAACATTGTGGGAGGCAGGAAAGGACAAAGAGCTCTTGTCTTAGAATGTTAGATATAGGAATATAATCTATTGATAAAGGAATTTAGCTTTTTATTTTCCTACTTTTAATTGTTTTGGAATTGTTTAGTTTTGCTTGTATAGCCCTGAAAACAAGACCTGAGGTAGCAGAAAAAAGCAGGAACCCTGCTGCCATACCAGCCTTAAAAATATCCTAGTAATGTCGGATGAAAAATGTACTCATTATCCACTAATGAAATAATTGCTTTGTTAAGAATCTGCAAAAATCAGATTTTGGCTTGATTTTCTGATCCGCAGTCATTCACAGTAGTATGTACGGTGTGAAGAGTGATGACTCTTGACTGCATCTTGAGATTGACACGTTTGAGCTAATTGCCTGGTATCTGATCATGAAAGTTAATTTGCCAGCTACTGCTGTCTCTCTCCCATGTGTCTAATTGGGAACGGGGACAGTGGGAGGCAGGTTGGGGAGGAGGCATGATTTGACCCAAGGCAGGGCAAGTAGCTGGCCTTCCTCAGGCTTGCCAGGAGAAGTGCTTTTAATTTGTTGGAGGTCTGTGAAAGGTGTGCTGGTGTCCCACGCTGGCTGCCCATCAAGGAGGCTGATGCACTGGCCAGGACTTGCAGGGCTGCTCCTATGCGCTGGTCTGCATGCGGTCCCGTGGCTGCATATTTCTGTATGGGAAATACTTCAGCTGCGTATAATTGGCACCTTGGCTGCCAGCTCCTGTCAAGACTATTGTGATCATTTTTGTTAATGTGTGAATCTTTTTTGCTTTAAGTGTCGAGTTTCCGAAAACAGCTTTGTGGGCAGTGAGGAGGAACTGGCCGTTTGCTTCTGCTGCTGTTATGGGTGAAACCTGTGAGATGCCTATAGGGGAACCAGCCCCTGCAGACAGATGATCAAAATCCGTGGTGAAATGCCAACTGGGCGTCCTGTCTTCTGTGTTAGGGCCTGTTACAGTGAGTGCATGGATACAAATCTCACATGACGACACATGATTATTGGTATTCCCCTCAGTGCTTATCTCTGTTTTTCTTTTTTTTTTTTCTTTCTTTTTTCTTTCTTTTTTTTTGTTTTTGTTTTGCAAAGGGGCGCAAATGCTGAATTGCGGCTGTGACAGAAAGTGCTGCTTGTAGACAACTATTTTACATTTTCCTTCTACTATCTGGCTTTTTAACTACTTAGTGCATTTCTGTTTTCCATTTGTTTACACCTTGCTCCTGACAAGCCTTTCCCTCTCTAATATAAGATTTCAAAGCAATTTTTCCTTTGTGAATATATAGATTTGCAGCTTCTTGAACACTGCACAGTCAAAAATCAGTCAACCCTCTTTAAACCCTGCAATTAGCTGGTGAAAGAAAGGGGAGAAGAATGGTTCTGACATATTTTATTTATTTTTTTAATGCTTAGAGGAAAAATGCTCCTTTTTGTTTTATTAATGATGTGCTTATGAAATTGAGCATTTGATGGTATGCACTCGGAGCAGGCGGAATGCAAGCTTCCCCGCGTAGCGCTGGCAGTGGGTTTCCTTTCTGATCTGTAACACACTAGCTTATTCCAGATGTAGACTTGTTCTGAACAGAGACTGTCTAATGTATAATGGTTTAACGGTGGAGAAGGATGGCCTGCAGGGACTGACTTCAAACTACCAACTGTATTCTCTGTTCTCACTTGTGGTCTGTTACATAAGATGACCCATTTTTTTGCTTGTGACTAATCCAAGTAGAATATTCGTACTGTCTTAAAACCATTTTAATTATTTGTAGCTTAGGCACTTTGAAGTTTATCATCTGCAAGTGGAAAAAATCTGATCCAAAATGCTGCCTGCTTAAAAGAGCCAAGTTAGGAAAAAAGTTGAGTCACGTAAGAATGATGTAACTAGAGGGGGGAATTAGCATTCCAACTACAGCCGTATTAACTTGGCCATTTATGTTTACTCTTGCTGTAGGAGTGCTGAAGGAAGTAAAAAATGTGGGTCTGGGAGGGACTCAGAGAAATCATCTGCTCTCATCTTCTTCTCTGAGATCACCTTAGACGGATGGTTGTCCATCATGTCCATGAAATCTTCCATCGGAGGAATCTGCAGTCCCCTGGTGTAGGCAGGTCCGGTGCTGCTCTTGGTGATAAGCAAAGTCCAGTGTGATGGATTTGAGCAGAGTTAGAATTTGCTTTGGGCTGGTGGGAGCAACCAAGTAGGGAACAAATCTCTAACAGAAACTTTGGATACTCATTCCTTTGGTATCTCAGAGCAAGCATGGATGTATTTCTGAGGGTGCCTCTTGGCTGCGTCTCGGGTGAAATGCGTGAAACTTAATGGCTTGCAAGGCACAGATAGTCAGCCTGGGTCATCTAATGAGCCCTTCGGCGTTCGCGCTCTCTTTGTTGTTGGGTTTCCTTGACWTCAGCTAAGGGCAGATGTGGGCTGGTCTCCCTGCTCTTTAGAAAGGCCAGAGCAGCRCCCTTCTGAAGGGGGCATCTGACCAGACCTGGGATGCAGCAGCTGCTTCGCCTCTCTCAGTCCTCGCTGAGGATATCTGGAGTTTGAAGTACCCGGCTGGACAGTCGTTGGCGTATCTCTTTGCCATAGGCATGAAATGCTTTTCCTGAGAGAGCTTTTGGGGCGTGTGTGCAGATTTATTGTGTTGTTTATAAATGAAGTTACGAGAATTACTCTGAGTGGATGGAAAAATCCAGAAGTTAATAGGAATATGAAACTGGCAGCAGCCAAGCAGCAACCAGAATTGTGCAGCCGATCAGAGGAGACTGTCCAGTAGTTAAACTCATCTTGCTCTGAGCAGGGATTAGACAGGCTCCAGGGACAGTGACATCAGACCTGCAAACTGCCAATTCTAGCTACATTTGAAGTTTCTCTTGTGTATTGTAAGTCTCCAGAGCTGTGTGAATACACCAGAATCCTAGCTTTCGTTTGAAGACTAAGTGAGCTTGTAGTCCCTTTGTTTATAAAGGAAAGCTTGAAAATACGATCCTTAAAAAAAATTAAAGATATAAAATGAATCATTCTGCCTTATTTATTTATTTGTTTAAGTTCTGTGTTGCTGAACCTAGGAATCTCCAGTAACTCAAGGAAATTGGTTTTCAATAAAATTTAAATGCATTTAAAAATCCCTGGATTCAGCCTAGAGCTTCACTGTTAAGGCTTTACTGTGATGGAGTCGCAGAGGATACGTGTTCAAAGCAGCAGGGTTTCCCGGTTGGCTGTGAAATTTCCCGTGCTGCTCTGTGCAAAAGAGATAGCTACCGCACGCGGAGGGGAGGGGATTCTGCCGAGCACCCCCTTTCTCCAAGAGACCTCAAACAGAGGCTCTGGATCTACTTTTTAAAACRTTCAGCTCTTAAAAACTTGGAATGAGGCCCCTCAAAGGTATGCATGTATATTTTGGGGTGGGAGTTTGCTTTGTAACAGCACCAGTGTGCTTAAATAAGTAGCTATCAAGCTTTTATCAAGAAGAGTGAAAGAACAGGGAGGTGATCTGATTTCCAGTCAATGCTGAGTTGCTTATTCCAGTGAAATGCCTGTAGATGATCAGTGGGAACTCGAGGGACAGCCTTTTCTTTTCCTTTCTTTTTTTTTTTTCTTTTTTTTTGTAAACAGTATATGAGCGTGTCATTTAAAACTAGTGAAAGAAATGCATATTTGGGCACATGCCCGCTTGTTTTGCTGTTTTGAGTGTGGCTGGATTTTGCCACCCATATTCAGACTAAGTAATGCCTTGCTTTGCAAGTGCTTTTGATTTCAATGGGACTTCAAAGGGAGTAAGACGATTCTTGTATTAAGAGCAGCGGAGTCTTATAATTTGCTGCTACTGAGTGTTTTGCTAGGTAAATGAATATTTGAGTGTGGATCAGTTAAGAGTAGCTTTTTTTTTTTTTTTAATGCCTGATAGGTTGAGGAGCGCAAGTAGGCACTGCGTGTTGTAGGCCTTTGCATAACTAAAATTCCACAGAGCTTTTGCACATCGTTAAACACAATTTGATGACTGGATTGTTAAATTTTATTGAAGGGTGTGCTTTTAACTGAATTTGGCAGCTGGACACTCGGAAGTGCATSTTGTGAGGAGACTAGATTGTCATCATTTTAGCCTAGTCTTGGTTTAGGGGAGGCAGAGAGATTATATTTCTCAGTTATACTATTTTTATTATGGGTACAAGGCGCTTTATAGCAATTAATCTCTCTAGAGCGTTCTTGTGCTGTAGCTAAGGTCTGTTTTATGTGTAGATAAATATAGTTGACTCTTGCCCCTGTGTTTAACAAGATGCTTCATGTATCAGTCTAATTTATCTCAAGGTGTTCTCTGTCCTGACATGCCCTGTTATTCAACAGGAGACTTGAGTTTTTATCAATGTATTTAGGATCCCATTAAACCTGTTGGGATATTGCTCATGTGCTTGGCTTTCAAGTTAACAAATTGCCCACAAGTGTATATGCTTTCAGGATCAAACTTTTGGATTACCTTTTAAGACACTAGGTTTGTTTTTCCTGTTTATCATACCTCTAGTCTTGGGGCTGTGTAATGTCAATCTATTATTTATCACTTTCTTCTTAGATACTGATCTAGATACCGTCATCTTTTTTCCTGTATCTGAAAACCTTATCTGGCATTGCATTTAAACATCTCAGCATAGGGCCCCAGTGGTCTTTTTTATTTATTTTTTTTTAAGGGCAATTTGCAGTTAATAAAGAAAGACTCTGCTGAAAAAAAGTTGGCTTATAGTCTGCAAGTTGCCAGAGACCTTAGGTTCACTGATATACTTAGCAGTTCCATTTCTCAGAAACAAGCAGTGATTTTTACATGCTCTTCACAGGTTGCATGAAATTTTAATCATTGCCACTCCTTGAGCATTTGTGTACTGCAAGAACATCACTTGTGTGTAGAACARAACCTGTCAGGAATAGATGCCCAGAGAGATAAGCCAGTGCTGAGTGACTTCAGCAAACGGCCTGAAAAATATACCCTAATTGTGTATTTTCCTGTGTCTTCCAAGCTTGAAAACTTCATAGAATTTCTCATAATTCTGCTACCCTGATTCTTCCCTTCTCCTTGAGAGACTCCTAGCAATTGCCTAATGTAGCTTGCTTGCTTGCTTGTTTTTCCATTTTTGTTCTGCTACTATCTGCCACTCTTGTATTCCTTTGGGTCCAGTCCTTCCAGTAGGACTCCTCAAAGCTAGTTTTTGTTCTGCATTTTGTATTGCTCCAAAGTTTGTAAAGCACTTTTGGGGAGAATATTTATAATCTATTTAAATAAAATAAAGGTGTCATTATTACCTTGCCTCTATTGAAAAGTTATTCTGTGTGTAAGTTTTATTATTTCTGGTTGGTACAACAGGTGTCAAATAGGGGAATATTTGATGGGCAGCTGAAATTTTCTTTCCTATRTCTCAAGTACTGCAAACCTCTCCGGAGAGGTCAACACTGCAGTACGAGGCAAGACGAGTACCTGCTGCAACAGCAGCTGTGTTACAGCGGTGTTCGAGGTCCCTCTCGAATGGCCTTTTGCTCTCCTGCAACCCGTTTGCACAGCTACTACAGATCTTTGACTTTCCTCTCAAGACAGTTTTGGCAAAGGGGCTCRAAGCTGCTAATTGCTGCTGGAAGGATCAGGGCATAGCGAGCAGCGGTTCTGCATAGCTCGGAAAGAAGCTGCAAACAGCCCTGCAAGGAAATCTCCACATGCTGAACTAACCTGTGCTGCCTCCTCCTTTCTGCCTCCTTCGCTTGGACCACAGATAACAAAGGCAACTTGCTCAGCACAGCTGTATAGCTTGAKCTATACAGATGTTTGGTGATGGGCAGGAAGGCTGTCAGCCTGCAAATAGCTCCCTTCTGTAGCCTCGCAGCCCTCGCCTACACCCCTGTGCCTGTGTCCTAAACCAGTAGGCATTTTCAGGACGCTCTTTTACTGTCTAAATGCAAATTCAAGGACTCTCTGCACGTTTTCTCCCAGCGAGAAGGTTGCCGTATATGGAAGATGCATATACTGAAAGGGACAGATGGACTGGGAATCCAGATAACAGGAGGCAGAGGGTCGAAGCGGTCCCCTCACAGCATCATCATCACCCACGTGGAGGAAGGAGGCCCTGCACACAGGTGAGGTGACATTGGTTCCTCTGCGAAGCTGAAGTACATGTGATTGACCATCCATTGCCATCACTATTAGCTGAACTCAAAAGACAAGCTGGGCAATTTACYCCACTGCTGTTGAAAATGTTGTCCTTGTTACAGAAAGAAAATATGGGATTTTTAGCTTAAAAGCTTGTTTTTGTGGTTGATCAGAGTGCCCTTCCAGCGTGTTTAATCTAACRTATAGAGTAGTCAAGCAGTTACTTTCATGACAAGTGTATACTGATTTCTCTGAAGGGTAGTACAATAGGCCCCAGATCAACTATGACTGCTTTTTCTTGGCCCCCAACCACTTGGTAACAGAGCCTGGAAAGTAACCCAAGTGACCCATGGGAAAGGGTGAGGACATAGTCCCTGCATGCTGGCAGTGTGTCCTGGACATTCACTGTGGACTCTTGGCCCAGGGAAGCGAGATCTCAGTGTGGCTGAGAGCACAGCAGAGCTGTCCTGCTCGAAGGGGGTGAGCCTTGGTCATCTCCAGCAGGACCTGGGGRGGGTGCAAGGGGAACTTGGTCCCAGAGGGAAGGGGGAACGGCTTTGTTTATAGTACGTTCCTRAACGATTTGCTGTGGAGCCCCTTCTGAGCACCCTTCTTTGTTCCTTYGACTTCCCACCCTTAGGGCAAATAACATGGCCAAAAATCAATTTGAGTTCAGCTTTAACCAAGTCACGTCTTTTGCATGTCTCTGCACACCAACATATACTGTCTAAGTACAGCATCAGCAGAAGATCCTCTTCTGTAGCTCAGTGTTCCTACTTGGTTTCCATAGGGACGGCAGATTGACATCAGGCGATGAGCTCCTCATGATCAACGGGCAGTCGTTGGTTGGGCTTTCCCACCAGGAAGCTGTGGCCCTTCTTCGCTCTGCAGCTGGTCTGGTGCAGCTGGTGGTAGCTAGCAAGGTACGTTCAGTAAATCCTTTGTGCTCGTCCTTGGTGATCCCCTGAATGGCTGTTTAAAAGTGTTTGTGTGTGTGCTGTATATAACAGGCAGATTTTTAATAGCTGTGATACAAGGCTATGTGTGCACATTTGCTTCTCTAAGTTTAACATACAGCTATTGAAAAACGTATCGGTAGCTGCGTTAGATTCGTGGCAAATCAGCAACATATAGGCCAACTTAGTAATTTGCTTATATTGTCGCAGTAGTTCTGTGTGCAAATGAGACTGTATTTATTCATGCAGAGATTACTTAAGTTCTGGCCAAAAACATTTTCTTAAAATATAYATAGCCTGCTAAATAAAGCAAGCTCTTCTCAGCCTCTTCAGATTATGCCTGTGTAGCCTCTGCAACTCTTATCTCATGTCATATCTCTGTGCTTGAGGTCTCTTGATGATGATCTTTTAGTTTGAATTCCTTAATTTGTCCTCCTTAATAGGTTGGAGTGAAGTTATTGCAGATAAAGTAGCATGAAATTTCAGGGAAATGAGAGTGGAACTCATTTATCAGTAGGGCTCTTTAGTTTGCTTTCATCACAGGAGAGATTAGGGGGGTTTTGCACAATACTTTTCCTTTGAGAAATGTCCGCCCACCCAAGTTCGCTCTCTTCCCTCAGACCACAGCTTGCTTGTCCTCCATTTGACTTGATGCAAGTGTTTGTTGGTCTGCCAAGCCACGTCATGGAAGTGACTGAGGTTCCTGGTGTCTCAAGGATGGACCTGTGGGGGCAGGGACAGGTGTGAAATTGGGATGGTGGCAGGAACCTTTTGGGCAGGATTCTGTGTATTTACTTACTTTTTGTAAGCTTCACCTTTAGGTTGCTCTAGCCTGAGTGGGGTTTAATGTGGGTTTAATTTCGGGATGCTCCTACAGCTTCCTGGAGTGCTTTATGCTCCTGTTTGTCTAGAATAGACTTTGCCTGATGATATTCAATGCCTCATGATTCAACGCAAAGAGCTTGTGTCTTCTCTAATGTTTCATTAGAGAGAGGRGTTTCATTCGAGACCTTCTGTAGGCTCGCAATGTGGTGTTAGCCCCACCAGTGTTTATTCTCAAAACAAGACACTGAATTGAAGTAGGTACACTTTGTACTTTGTTTAGACAATTGGGCCTCTTCCAGAAAGCAAGAGTGTAGCTAGCATAAATTACTTCCTAAAATTATTTCTTTGTTCATGTAATAACTACATCGAAATAATMACGAATAAGCTTACAGCATAAAGCTCTTCACAGATCTGATCAAACTTTGAATCTTTTGGCCCTTACTCTGTGTACTTGGACAATTTTCATGTCACTAGGAGGGGAACTTGGTAACCCAAGCAACTGAGGATCTAATCTTTGCCTTGTGTCAAGCAATTTGAGGAAAGATGTAAATAGGTGAAGTGTTCTCCAGCAGATCTTTTTGGATATTATTTGTTAGTATGGGAAAGCAGCCTTGCAGTTTGGCCTGGTGAGCACTCTGAACACAGGATCTGTTCTGAAAGCAATAAAATGAGACTCTGTTTCACCGCTGCCTTTAGTTTATGCACATGTTTATCTACCGGAAAACATACCAAAGAATGGARAGAGGTCCTTAAGGATTCGGGACAAAGTAGATACAGGATTGGTGGGTCRGTTTTCGTTTTGTTCTGCTAAGTAGTGTTAACAGCTTACTATTCTTATGCTGTAGATAGAATGCAAGTGAAAGAGAATATCTACAAGGAGAGTGCAGGAACGCAGAGTGTGATTTGAGAACATGATGAAATGAGTAATGAGTTCTCTAAACTCTGAGTCTTCTTGCAATGACATCTTAATAAATTCAGGGTATGGAGGAGCAGGCTGTTGGAGAAGCATTTATTTTAAATTCTCTCTTATAAAATCTAAACGTTTTAGAAATTTATTGGCCTATGCTTACTATACATGCACTTTAAAATCAGAACTGATTTTTATAACTGCAACATTATGAGCAAATGGAAATATGTAACTGGGAAAGATTATCAGTGAGCTCTCACCAGGCAAGGGAAACGGAGCACTTTTGCCTGGACTTTAGTGGTTCTCTGCATGTCATATAACCTGTTTTGTTGTGTCTCTGGTAGGAATCTGCTGAAGGGGATTTTCTGAAGTACCCATCTACCAGTTTGCCAGACTTGCTTAGCACTTGCTCAGTCCAAGACACTATCTCTTGCACTGATAATAAAGAAAATGAAGAGCCAGAAGAAGATGCGAAGGGAGTGAATGTGGTTCCTGAAACTTTGGTTGCTGTAAGTGTGGTTTTGGTGATGTTTTTACTCTGTCCCTTGACATCGGTTTGTATCTGTCGTGTTCTCCTCCAGCCGGACACAGAACGGGTCTTCGGGCCAGGGCGATCTGACCCAGCCCTGCTTTGCATTGACAAGCTTAACTGGTGATGTGATCAACTGTGGCTTCTGCCATCTCTCTGTTACTGCGCCATGGCAAAGCAGCATCACGGGGAGTAAGAGCTCCCGTGTCCTCCAAGTTATGTGGCAATGTGGGATTTCTTTCTTTTCTTTTTTTTTTTTTTTCCCTCTCTGTTGCTGGATTGTTTTCCACCCACTTCCAAATGCTTTTGTTGGAACTGATGAGAAGTCTCTTGCATGGTTTGCATAGTAACACACTCTTTTTTCTCTTCCTTTTGTAACTAAACTTTAACAGTTTATGATCCAATACTTCAAGTTGTTATTTGCTCTGTTGAAGCCAAGAGACTTTGGGGGAAGAACGAGTTTCTGGCTGTGAACTGTAACTGAAGCTCTACTGAATAAATGCTGCCAATTGATAATCTCACTTGTATTCCCTTCAGGGCTGTATTCAGCAGAGATTAAGTGGATTATTGTTATTTATTTCTAATGTAGCAGTTCTCAGAAGCTTCATCTGTGTCCTGGACCTCTGTTGTRTTGTGCAGACACAGAATAAAATGATGATCTCTACCCTAAAGAGTTTACAGCCAAGAGAAAGCGAGTGGATTCAAGTGAAGGTTTTGTCATTTTCTTTTTTCGTCTTTCTCCCTCTTTTCTGAGGCAATTATAATAAATCTCTTAAACTTTTGGAAGGACTTATAACATGATGTATTATTTAGTGATTTGTTTTTATTTTATATTCTGATACTTTCCATCTTTCATGCAACAGATCTCTCCCCAAGATGAATACCTAGCTGATGCTGGTATTCACTTTATACCTGTGTACTGTCTCCAGTTTATGTGCTTATAACAGTTCCTGCTCTCAAACAAGTCTTTTGTGCAACAAGTTTTGTTTTCTTGTAGCTTTGTTTCTGCACAGTCTTTTCTCTTATGTGCCAGGCTGACTATTTGTGGGAGGGAGGGAGAAATGAATAAATTAGAGATGCTTAGTGTTGATGATAATTCTAGTATTTGTGTGCTAACTTGAGTGGACATCTGAGCATTCTTTTGACTTAAAAAGTATTTTGCAATTCTTCTTGATGTTATGCTTCAAATTCTGGTAATTATTTGCAAGGCTGTGGCTCAGCAAACCTTGAACATTAAAATCAATTTTTGCAATGCTTAGTTATATAGGGCTTTAGGATGCAGCTATCTAACATTCTAGTGAAATTTTCAGCATACGTTAACAATTATTTGTCGCTCCATATGCCCCTGAATTTCCAGCAAGGGTTTTGTGGTTTTCAGTGATGGCTTTTTTGATGTTATCGGATATTTCCTTTCCAGATTAATAACACTAGGGGAAACTCAAGGTAGCATGCACGTCACTGAAGACCCTACCAGACAAGCCCACCGAGGGTCCTACAGCAGAGTTTGTAGCCTGCCCTGAATCTGTACCAGTGCCACTGTTGCTGTTAGTGGTGCTATCCTGATTTTAAAGCTAGCTTGATCATGTCTACCTGTGTGGCAGTCTTGCTTCTGATGRTATTACCTCTATGCTTATATAATGCATTACATGGGGGTTAGGAGGAAAATCCTAGAAATCCGTGTACAACAAACACATTAGAAGAATGGCATTCCATTCTTCTAATTTCTCTTCTCTATTTCTATTAAACTTAATTGATTTTATATACTTATTTGGGGGTGGTGGTGGAATTCAGAGGGATGTAGCCCTACTAAGTTATTTGTGTCTCTTGGGGCCAAATCGTCTTCCCTTTTTACTTGAGATGAAATGAAATCCGTCCTCTTCTAATCCAAAATGTGGGATGCCTTTGCATTCCCTTTGTGTGGTTGCCATCAGGAGTACAGGACATGACTCTCTGCAGCGCGAGGTGGGCGGTCAGTACAGTGGGAGACTCACTGTGGGCTCACCACGTTGGCAGGGCTAGTGCAGCCTGCTAGGGAGAGCTGAGCCAGGCACGCGCGTAGGAAGGTCGATGTATTGAAGAGATACTTCATGCATTGCTTTACTTGGTCTAGCAAGACAAAGAGGAAGATTTTTTCATAGTAAGGCTTTTTGAAGCCAATTTGAAGGTCAGCGTGAACATGAAGCGTCGCCTTTTTTTTTTTTCTTTCAAGTAACTATGTATATCTAATGTATATAATCATATATATTCTGGCAAAATTGTTTTGGAAATTGCTGTTCTCTGCTCCTCCAACTCCCTTGATGATGTTTGTATGGTTTCTTTCTCTCATATATATATACTCCATATATGTACTGTAGATAAGAGGTGACAGTGTGAGTGATGGTTGAAGCAGAAGCTAAGCTTTTCTGTTCTTTTACCCTGGAAAATATAATGGAATTATACTTTCAGGGAGTAGGTACTCAAGGTCTGGACCAGTGTAACTGAGATCGTGAGCTCAGTTTCAGCATCAAAACCCTTCACTTGGGAAGTGATTCCCAGCTCAACTCTGGTCAGGAGTTATCTTACTCACCCGTGGTTTCTCACCTCTGACAAGAGGTTAATGAGTTTTCTTTCTTATTTTGCAGTATTTTAGAGCCTGAAAGGGATGGTGTCAGTGGTGTCACGTCCTGGGTGGTTAGGTAACAAAAAGTAATTCAATATGATTTATCTTCAGCTGCGGGTCCGCTGTCCCTTTTTGTAGTCCTAGAGTCTGCCTCTGCCGTTCCCCCCCGACCGCTTGTTGCTGCTGTGCGAAAGGCCAAGTGAACAAGGAAAACTTTAAAACTAACTGTGTGCAACCAGCCGTTGTGCAGTGCAGCTYGCTGGGCTCAGGGGCAGCTCTGTCTCGCTTCTGTAGGCTGTAGTTACTGTGGGAGGCTGGGGGCAATAACAGGCAGGTATTTGCTGACCAGCGTTAGGTAATTCTAATTCTGGAGTCTAGGCGTAGAAGATGCTACCAGATTTGCAGCACCAAAGATTTTGAAAGCTCTTAGCATTGTCCAAGGTCTTATTTCATTAACTTCATTATGAGTATAGTACAGTGCTGAGCAGAACCATAAATTATAGTCCTGCTATTAGTGAGTTAGTGCTTCATCTTTTACATGCTGAAGTAGGCACGGTGCTTCGGGGCGGAGGGGTCCGTATCCCTTCCTGAACTCTGCAGAAYGCCCTGGGAGAGGGAACCCCCGGCAGCTTGCAGGCGCGCAGTGAGGGCTCWCATGAAGTCACGTATGGAGCCAAAGGGATGTGGCATCAGAAATAATCATATACAACTAAGACGTGTACCGAAGTCGTTGTCCTCGTAGATATTCAGAACTCAACTGGAGCAGACCCTGGGCAACCTGATCTAAATTATGTCCCCTGTGAGAGGACACATTAAAAAAAAAAAAATCTCTTTTAGCCTGCTGGCTCTTTAGAGTTTTCCCTGTGACTAAGTTCTTTAAAACCTTAAGTTTTGCCCCAGTGTTTCCCACTTGGCAGTGTTCTGAGCTATTCAGCTTCTTCAGGAGACAGTAGAAGAGTTGTTAGTGTTACTTGAAAACTGTAATTTAAGACAAATATCACTTGTAAAGCTTGCTTAAAAGTCCATTTGTTGTGTCACATTAATAAAAGTTTCATAAGCATAATTTAACTGGAGCTCTGTTTCTAGAGTCTTGTTATGTAAAATCATGTTTAACGTGAAACATCCCTTCAAGTTCTAACTTTAATAAAACTCATACTGCTGGGCAGGAAAAGGATTACACTAATATCCTTAAAGTGCATTTCTTTTGGAGCTAGTTTGACCAAAATGTTTCTTAACTTCAGATATGAAATACTGGGCCACAGAGTTTGTTTTAAATTGTCCTGAATTACTTTGGGATTTTAAACTCTCACCCCAAATCCATATTTTGCCTTGTGCAATTGACATTGATATTTTAAAATGTCATTATTTGTGTCCAAGTGAAATAGGACGATARGGTACTATTTGCCTTGGACTATTTATTTTTAATTCTAGCATTTCTGTTGCTTCAAATTRAACCTGTTTGTCACTATTGCTGGATGGCAGAGCAACCTGGGAAATGAACTCGACAGAAAATGGATCTGCCAAGAATTTGCAAAGTRTCTGATGACTTTGGAGCATTTTAGGTGCCCGTGTAGAGGTGTGCACCATTCCTAGTTGCTTCTGAAAGATTTTTGCTGTTGTTTCTGGTGCTATTGTTCAATAGAGGACAATCAGATATTTTCTTTGTTAAATATTCAGCTGTAATGAACAGGTTCATGTGAATGGATGGATGAGAAAATCGAAMAAGTTAACACAAAAGGACAGTCTCTGCCTGGGGAGGCTTGAGTGCGCAGCTCCAGAGGGAGAGCAACGCTGGAGATGCTTGCTGCTGGTGTTTGGGGGAGGAAAGAGACTGTCCTTCTGACAGTCCCCTCCTCTCTTTCCCACCCCCTCTGCTCCAGGGCTCTAAAACCCTTTTGCTAGTATTGAATCATTTTGTGTTGACCTGAAGTGCTCAATGTGTACCTTAATCCAAGTTGTGGGTGCGTTGCATGTGGAGACTGCTGTGACCCACCAAGATCTGATACTCCTACTGTAACAGAAACAGGATGTTGCTGGTTAAAGTTTAAATACCAAGGTTTTTTTTGCATGAGCTAGGTTTCTTTATCTGTGCCAAAACCCACTTACGTTTTTGGCAAGGCTTGCTGCTGAAATTGGATAAATAAACCTGTTTTGTGAATATGCAGAAATGCATTTGTTTCCTTCCACCTCCTCTTTTTTTTCTTTTTCTTTCTTTCTTTTTCTTTCTTCCTTTTTTTTTTTTTCTTAATCTGAGCCTTAGGAATGTTTAGTTATTTCCCATTGCGAGCCTTTCTGTCTTACTGGAGAATCCATATGTAATTACCTCTAGCCATGCAAACATAATAAGGAAGAAGGATAACAATGCCATAAGTTTAAAAACACTCTTGGGGTCAAAAGTTCTTCTGGAAACACTGGAAGAGCATTTCAGAGAAAGCATTAGCATTGAAAAGGAGCAGGAAGCATAACTCAACAATTAAATGTGTGCAGAGCGCAGGGAGGGACCCTCGTTACTTAGAGGTCTCAAGCATTCGTTCCCATTAAGGTACTGCAACCTCAGAAGAGGATGCTGAAACATTAATCACTTTTCAAATAGAATTGCATGTCTGGAAAAGTGAGAAAGACCTCTTGCTGTCAGTAATCTGCTTTGCATTGAAATATTTCACTTGGAAAGAAGACGATGAGCACGGTGTGAGGCTAGGATGTGGCCTGCCCTCATCTTGGGCTAGGTCTTTAGTCTTCGCGGCGAGGGCTGGAAGTGTTTGCAGTTTCTGGCTTATTCTGACTGATCATCTCCTTTGGCACTGATTTCCCCCCTTTGCAAGGACAGACGAGAACAGGGTCCAGCCTCAGCTTAGCACATCTGGGAGCTGCTGGACATCTATAATTACTGCATTTGTTCAAGTCTGACAGTCTTTCTGAGATAAAGTCTCATCGAGCGTATCTGTGGGTCTGTGCTTCTGCAGTGCCCTTCAGTCATGCTCTGGCTGAACAGATGCACTAGGTTCTACAGTGAATCGAGAAGACCGGTGAAATGGAAGGTTTTAGAGTAAATATAGTGAGGAATTTGGGCAAAAGAAAATGACAAAATTTTTAGGACCAAATCTTGCTTGCCTAATGTGACTGATCCTCTTGTGTGTGAGTAACCCTGTTGTCTCCAGGTGCCATGTCACATGAAAAGAATCTGTTGCAATTCTTCTGTATTGCTGTGGGCTTGCCCTAGAATTGCGAAGGGCAGATGGTGGTGTTGGGGTGCCAGCAAGGAGCTGGGGAGAGTATGGGAGTTTGTGTGCATTGTATGATTTTGGTGAGGGGAAGAAGTGATGGAAAGCTGCTAGGGTATGACGTCCTTTAAGTACTGTTTTCCACAGGTTCTAAAATTTRTCTGTCCTAAAGACTTTTTAATGGAGATAGGTTCTTGAGGTCAGGAGAGAGTTTCCTAGCAGCAGTCGCACACTTGCCTGTTCCTGACTTCCAGCCATCCTGGACCACTTTCTCCTCCCTCTCTGTTAAGGACAAGCCCAGGGGAAATTGTTTCATCCAGAGACTGATTATCAACAGGGTTCCTTGTAGATATGATGCAGGCTACAAGCTATGAAATGTCCCCTGTTGCTTTGGCTAGCGGAAGATAACCTTTGTGATTTGACCATAAATATCAGCGTAGACAATGCCCAGAGTTACAATTCTTGCTCTTCCATGTAATGTGTTTGAAAGCCAAGTCAGCACAGTGRTAGAAACACAGTTTATCTACGGTACAGGTTCTGTATGTTTTGTTTTTCTGAATGAGGGTTTTTCCTATAAAGCAAAAGATGCACAGTACAGCCCATCTCTCCTTTGGCTGTTTGGATAACTGCCCAGCTTTGAAGGAGATGAACTGCCTTTAACAAACTAAAAATAACCCCCTCGTGGCACTGGAACAAGACAGATGCTGTCACAGCCATCCAGTTCATGTACATTAGCAGAAAGATGATAAAGGCTCTAGGATTTGAGAGTTAGCGTGAATGTCGTATCATCACATCTGCAGTTTGTTTATCTGCAAATTCTTGAATGTGTACGCAGTCCAGTCTTGGTTGGGTTCAGCTCAAATGTACTCTGGGTTTACTGTGCTTGAATAAATACAGCCTATGTAATACATAGGTTTCAGGTATGAAAGGACTTAATGCTTATGGATTCCATATTCTCTCGTGTACTTAGGATGATATAAACTGGTTTTAGAACTGAAATCCAAAGCTTTCTACCAGCTGTGTCATGGGAATGTTCTCTGCAGCTGTGGGTTGACTTCAGTATTAGGGAGGTCTTGCTCTGTTCTCAAGAGAGCTGTTTATTTTGAGGATTGTCTATTGCTGCCTTTGTCCCTCACCCCAAGTAAAAAGGTTGTAATTAAAAAGATCTGAAGCAGCTTATGGTTTGTCATAATGTATGGGCTCCAGATTTGTCCTAAACCATGAGCATTTATTAAAGAAAGCAGCTGAGGAGTCAGACCAGCTTTCACACAACTTGAGTTCCATGTTTGTCTCCTCTGTTTACCAGGGCCAATCTTCTGACAACTCTGCAGCACATGGAGACATCTCGTGGCCTATGAATATACTGCATGCAAACATGTTTTGATTTTAGGGGTGATAAAGCATAAAAAAAATAAAACGGCAGTGATGTCTTTGTGAACCATTTCAGAAATGSCCGCGCTTGATTTTCTTCAGCTCAGAAGATGTTTGTAGTAAAAATCATGATATATTGCAGAAGAGTAGTAATCTGGYCCCCAAAGCACTGGGAACTGATGGGTGGGAGCATCTTACTGTTTACAAGGACTTGTGGCTATCTGTGATATCCTCTTCTTGGAGAACTTGGTTGCATTAGCCATTTCCTGTGTTTTTTCTATTTAAAAGGATATTTGCAATGTTTGGGTCTTCAAAACTTTTCTGTTATTCTTAGCAACCATTTGGAAATTTGAAACTTAAACCTTCTTTTACTTGACTACGGCCCTGACCGTAAAAATGCCATAGCASCAGGGAGTCTTTGAAACCAGCTCATTTGAAATCTTTGTACATTGAGAACTTGCAGGCTGCCAGCATCCTCTGGGCCATGACCAGAGCATGACCATGCTGCATTGCTGATCCTAAGCTCATTGAAGCATGTTATGGGGCACAGGAAGCTCTCATACAAAATAAAATGAGCACTGTGTAAGATGAGAGCAACTGATCTGTGCTGCAGCRTGTTTGCATTCTGTGCGCTGAGCGTGTGCAAGTGGTAGGTGCTACTGCATTGGTGTTGATAAGTGTCAAGTTATATTTCACGTGTAGGTTTGTGTGTGACTAGTTAATGGACTTGGTAAACAGCAATTAAAAAAAACGGAATTCTGTACCTACTGAAGCTGAAAATAATGCTCTTGCTAGCAACTACTGCATGACCYGCAAACTGAGGCTTTTGAATGTGGGCATTCGGTAGAGTGATAGACCAGGCATTCTTCAAGAGACCACTTTAAAGGCTTCTGTTTTGTTTATTTAGCATTTCCACCTATTCAGCAAACMGGGCAGCTCCCCTTCTGGAACTTTTATCTGACTTCCTGATCTCCTTGCTTGCACATGAACACAGAGGTTTCCAACACTTTCTTTATAATTAGTGAATGGAGGCCTGGTTCACATCCCCTTTCCCCAGGCAGAAGGAAGTGCAGGCTGCGTTGCGGTACCGGCGCAGGAGTTCCCAGGGCCGCTGCGGGGGGAGGCTGCCGGCGCTGTGAAGTCCAGCCCAAACCTGAGCCCCCCTGGAGTCATGCTGGAGGTTTTTCCAAGAAGCCCAACTAAGGCACTAAATGAGCACTGACACGTAGGCTGGTGTTCCTCCTCTTCTCCGTCCCCGTTTGGATATTGGCACTTGTGCCGTGACCATGTGCAGTGGCGATGCCGTATGAAGAAGGGAGTCMTGGAGCTCGCTCTGGGAACGGTGGGCTCTGGGCCACCAGCCCTGTGGCTTCGGCCAAGGATGCCCTCTTCTCCAGATTCGATCCGGGACATTGACAGGGTCGTACCTCTAACRTAGGTGCGTTCTGGCTCCTCCTGGTCTCTTCAGCCATCCCTGAGGCTTTGCATGTGTTATAAAACTAGAGCAGTAAACAGCGGAAAGCTCAGTGCCTACCCTGATTTAAAAAATTTGCTTTGTTTGCGGTGTTAACACYGCTAAATTACAGTGTTGTGCTTTGTAATTTTTCTGGGGAGAGTGGGGGGTGGAATCAATTAAACAGAAAAAGAACTAATTTAAAAGTGGAGGTATTTTACTTTGCGAGGTAAGCAGGCCTGTGGAGCTCCTTGTCTGCGAGATGCATTTAAGGCTTAAAGCATGCTGCGTCCCTGAAAGCAATAAATAATTGCATGAATTACTGGAACAACTAGAATTATAACAAATCTTCCAAGAAAATCCCCCAAATTTGGGGAAAATTTAAAGCCTTTACGGCATCAGCTAGTCTCGAGGGACTAGAAAGACTTTCCGTAGAGACCAGGCTAATCCAGATTTGTGTAAGGCCGTTTTGTGCCTTTCTCTGAAGGGGCCAGTGCTAGCCGCTCTTGGAGACGCGGTGCCGGAGCACGGCGTGCAGGCTGGGTTTGTTCTGCCGGCTGCCCTACACGCGTAGCAGTGTTGGTGCTTTCATGATCGACTATGAGCGCTGCTCAAGGAAAGGCTGTCCTGCCTTTGGCAGGACCGAGGAAGTCGAGAGCCGTCCCGAGGAGCTCGTACATCATTGCTGTGTGCCGGGGCACGGCCGTTCCTCTCCGAATGTGTCGTTTCGGAGGAGGCAGTGGACTTGCTCCAGTTGGTTTGACTCTGCTGGTGCAGGTATGAGCGAATTTGGTGAGCTCTGGACAGCTCAGGTTAATTTTAATCTAATTCTCAGTGCTTGCTGCCTCCTAGTTTCACTTCCCAAATATCACGTTAAATTTGTCTGTCTTCTGCTAAYGCTCTTCAGCGAAGAAATCCAGCAGGCTCTGCCTTGGGGAGTTAATGGGCTCACTGCTGGGAAAGACAGCAGCTTGGGAGCTCGGCAACAGCAGCAGTAAAGCAGTTTGCTTATTGAATTGTGTCATCCCACGTGTGCTGCCTTGTTTTTGTAAATCGGTGGTGATTGCCAAGCTGTTTGTGGTTAAACAAYGCAGACTCTTTATAATCCTGCTCCTCATCTTGCCTAATTAAGGGCCTGGTCACGCTGGAGCTCTGCCCGAGGGAGGGCTCCGGGGGCGGTTGTTCGTCCCGGTGCAGTGCCGGGGCTGTGTGTTCGTGATAGCACTCTTTCCTTTGAAATCAATTGAGATGTCACCATCGCTTGATCCTGGAGTTACTTAATGAACTGGCAGAATGGTCTCTGTGTTTAGATGTCTCAAAACTACTGTGCGTATTAAAACTCCCCTCGTCCTTAACGACGAAACAGCGCTGACCAGGATTTATTAGTTTGGTTTAATGAGAGGCATACAAAACTGAAATAATAAGCTCCGTTTCCTTGAAAGCAAGGAAAATTAAAATGGCATGGTTACAATCCTGGCAGCTGGCTTGAGACAGTAAAACGATACTTTCACGTGTGGCCAGAAGGATAAGGTGGAGCTGCGTTTTTTTTCTCGTCTAAGTTACGACAGTGCAGCCCTCGTTGGAGCCAAAGATTACAGACACACTACTATTGGGAGTTATTGAATGCTTTGTGGATTGGATTTCTGAGTGTTTTCAGAGTAGGATAAAACCCTCGGTGGTTTATTAGACAAGCTCAACAACTTAAATAAGATCTACTTTATAGCACRTATCATGCGGGCTAGAATGTCTTCCCCTAAATGTTTATAATCCATGTCAGAGAAGTATTTTTGCTAAAATAAGAAATAAACAGAGACATAGGTAATTTAGATGTTTTTACTTTTTACTGGAGTCTGAAGCCAAGTTGGATAAAATGTAATTTCAGGAAGCCGCTAAGAATGTCTTCAGGCTGTACTTTATGTTTGCACACACATGCCCTTCTCCAGCCCATACGTGCAGTTGGGTGTTTCCTGTCTGCAGGCTTTTACAGCCTCTAGGATTGCACGTAATGACGTGAAGGGATGGGTTGCATTTTATTAATGGAGGTGGCAGTTCTCTCYTATTCTTCATCCTACCYGACCAGGCTGAAATTTATGTAGTTGCAGAATGCATCTGCAATTGCTTCTGTTAYGTAGTTTAAATAAATAAATAAAAGCAGGAAATCTCTAAAACAAAACAAAACCCTGTGTAGCAGGAACTCAGGATGTACCAAATGGGTGGCTCTTGAGCCCTGGCTCCTGAGYCCTGGCTCCATATGGGAATAGGATATAACAGTGCGGATTAGAGGGTGTCTAGGCTGCTGCCAACTGACCTGAGTTTCTTCTCCTGCGCTCTGAGTTGCGGGAAGCTGAGTAGTCATGTCAGGTGCAACATCCCGTGTTCATGTGCAGTGCGGAAATGAAACAGTTCTGCAGCATTRGACCATGCTCAGGTCCCTGAAAAGTGAGATTGGATCCATCACTGTCAGGAGAGAAGTCCTCTGTGTCTCTGGGCTGGGATTTGCTCCAGGGCTGGGAGGATGCCCAGGAGATGCTCTGAGCATCCTGGTCCCTGTTCAGGAGGRGTCTGAAGGATGAGTCTTTGCTCAGTCCCCATGCAAACGCGGTGGAGAGATTAGAAGGAGGAGGCTCAGTGAGAGCAGGCAGGCAGCATGCTTGGCACTTCTAGCTGCAGTTTTGGGGCACTGGGAGAAGATTAGGGAGGAGAAAACAGTAAGAAGCAAAGGCGAGTGGAAGATGGGAAGAACATGAGATGCTGAGAGAGATGGCAGGGAATCCAGCAGGAGTAAAGAGGGTAACTTGGAAGAGGCTCAGTTCATAAGGATAGGCAAAGATTAAGTGGTGAGATTACTTACGTAAATAGCTGTGCTTTTCCATTGAATATGCAGATTGGTCTTACCTGTGTATGAACTCCAGCTCCCTTAGGCAGTTGACTTGCTAAATAAACACAGCTGTACAGCCTGGTACCACCTCACGCTGCTGCGAGAGAGAGAGAGGCAGCACYGTGTCTGCAGAGCGGAGACAAAATTGCCTGCTTCATCCAGGCAGCCTCGCTTGGTTTTCTCCATCCCTGTGCTTCAGATATTCCTCCTCTGCAGCATGAATGCTGCTCCTGGGCACCTGATTGATTCTCCCTGCTCTAAAACCACAAGGTACATGATTTGTGTGCGTCTGAGTGAGTGATGTCTGCCCTGTGCGAGGGAGGTGTTCTCTCCTATACTGGCTGTTCTCGCTTACATGGTCAGTTCCAGTACAACTTCGTGCGATCCGTTGAAGTCCTGGCTCACTACTGAACAGCCGTATTGTAGGCACGCTCTCAAGGAGATACTTTGGTGATGCTTTGGCTGTGGCCTAGTCAGTGRTGGTTTGGGTATTTTGCAAGGGGGCTTTTTGGCCTGTTTTCTTATCTCTTTCTGGAAAGAATCCCTCATGAGGATAGGCAAATTATAGGCACTGGTTTTACTAGACTAATAATTATTTTGTTCTTTAGATGAATTCACATTCTGTGGAATGGTGTTGTAGAGCGTTTGGTATTGGGGTGGACTCTCAGGTCATTGCTGCAACACCTTGAAAAATAACAAATGTGCAAGTTTTAAAACGATGTGTAACTCTTAATATTGAAGAGAGATGAGTAAAAAGACAAGACTGAACAGTGGTTTTCACTCTAGATCCCTGTTATCTACTGTCTTTGTCTTTTCCTGAAATTTTTACCCTTTGAATTGAAATCATAAGATCTAGACTCTGTGCAAAAGATTAGTTTTGGTTTTCTTGATTTTGGGAAAAGAGGGATTGCAGGATGGGAGACAAATGCTGTGCTGAAACAATTTTGCTGTTTTTAATTTTGAAAAATGGGAGTAGAATTTATTTTTAGCAAAAAAAAAAGGTGTGTTCAGTTGTTTG